>NW_022196894.1:20712673-20714274 GCF_008632895.1 Mastomys coucha | reverse complement strand
CAGCAGGAGAACCCACTGCATCTGTGAAGTCAGCCATCTCCCAGCCTTAAATGAGAGTTCCACATGGGAATGGATACAGGGAACAAGAAGAGAGTTGGCGTTATTGCCTTAGACCAAGTATCTAGCACTGAGTGTGTGTGGCTGATTCTTTGAGGTTCATAGTAACGTTTCCATTAGCTTTCTTTAGTTTTAGGGGCAGGCAGGTTGAGCCAGGGTGTCATGTATCTTTAGACTAATCAGGAACTTGCTGTGTAGCTGACAATGTCCTTAAACTTTTGTTCCTCCTGCCTGCATCTCCCTTGTGCTGTGATTACAGACATGTGCCCCCATGCCAGGCTTATGTGGTACTGGGGAATCAAACTCAGGACTCTTTAAGTGCTAGGCAAGGACTTTGCCACCTAAGCTCCATCGGGAGCACACTTTGGCAGGCTTTTTACTATATTCTTACTGCTTTGTCAGTTCACTCAGGTAGGAAATAAATGAAAGCAGGATGCATAATTTAGAGAAAAACTATCTTCAAGATTTATTTTTTAAAATAAAGTTTACAGACTAGAGAAATGGCTCAGTGGTTCAGAGTACTGGTTACTCTTGGGGAGGGCCTAGGATCAGTTCCTAGCATGGTAGCTCCCAACCATCTATAATTCCAGTTCCAGGGGCTTTGGTGGGTTTTCTGGCCATCCTGGGCTCCAGGCACACATAGTCTACATACATACATTTGGGCATACACTCCTACTTTTAAAATAGACATTAAGAATTAACCTTTACAAAGCTTTCAATAAATAAATTCCACTTAAAAGACTTTCTTTGGATTGGTCACATTATTTCAGCAGGAAAAATCCCAATCCCTTGACATCATGAGGATATAAAGACAGCCGTAAGGTTCCCAGGGACTCAGGAGGCAAAATGAAGCCTTTGTTCTTGTTAGTGCAGCCCTGCCAGCAGTCTGCTTTCTACCCTGGGGGCCACAGTCCCCTAGTGTCTCCACCGCTGACAGATGCAGCCCACGGGGTTTCGGCCTGGCCTTGAACTCAAGGTCCTCCTGGCTCAATCCACCAAGTGTGCTACTGGGATTCCAGGCTTCGTCCTATGCCTAGCATCAACCAGAGATGTTGAACTCATATATGTACATACATGTACCCTGGTTTGCATAAAGGAGGGCAGGGATAATACTAAGGGTACTGCTTTGAAATCACTAAGAATATAAGCATATTAAGAACATCATTCCAAGGAATATTTATGCAAGTGTAAACACTTATATTTTGATAAACATGGCTCTGCTTGAGTGTGCTCAGGACTGGTGTTTGTAGTGTTTCAGGGTGCACAGATTTGCTGCTGGGTCTCCTGAGTGACTCCAGGTGTCACCTTTGCTTTCCTCAGGATGGCTCTGAAACATTTTATTCTTTCAAGTATCAAATCAAGGAGGGCAACTGCTCTGTTCAGAGTGGCCTCGACTGGCAGGACTGTGACTTCAAGAACGCCGAGGAAGCCGTGAGTGTGCTCTTTATATAAAAGCCCCAGCCTGCCCCACACAACCCTCATGGTGCTATGAAATTTACATGAGACTGGTAAACTGACAGATCAGTATGAAACTTGTATTCAGC
>NW_022196894.1:20710834-20711246 GCF_008632895.1 Mastomys coucha | reverse complement strand
TCTGCCCTCAGAGAGCTTGTGTGGCAGGTGCTATGCCACGCAGGCAGTCTCTCAGAGCTACCAGGAGACCTCAGGGTAGGCTCTCGAGCTGCTCACAATAGCTCCTGATACTCAGGACAGTGGGCAAAAGCGAAGGCCAAGTCAACACTATTTGACAGTGTTCACCTCTAAGAGTGGACAGCCTCTGTGTAAGCACCGACTGTGCTGCTCCATTAGGCACTTCCTGTGTGTTGGCACAATGACTCTCCACAACAGCCTGTCAAGTTTGGTGCTTGACACAAGGTGGGTAAACTGAGGCAGCGAGAGGTACCAGGGCAGCAAGAACAACTCACAGCCAGCAGTGTGGAAATTCTAAGAGGTTAAACTGAAGTTCATGTAAAGAGCAGGCACCCACTGAAACTGAGGGGGCAAT
>NW_022196894.1:20705114-20710421 GCF_008632895.1 Mastomys coucha | reverse complement strand
TCTGGGCACCTGGCCTGATGGTGGCAGTGTGTAGGAGCCTGGTGGTTGTGGAATATTGATGTTAATTACTCCTGTGTATCAAGAACACAACTGAGACTACCTGGTTTCACCCTCCCTGAAGGTGGCAATGGCATCTGCAGTATTGGGATTGTGATAGATGATGAAGCACTACAACAAATATTTTTGATAGGGTCAGGCTTGTGTCAATCATCCCCTGAGGCCTATCCTAACTCACTGTGCTGTGTCAACAGGGGCGGGTGGAAGTGGGGGTTCCGGGCTGGCTGACAAAGGATGAGGCACCATGAATCTGCCTGCAGTCCTTCGTAGCATCCTACATGGAGCAGAGTATGGGCTTTGAGGTGTGTGCTGACCTGGAATCTTCCTCCTTTGTTTGTAGAGATCATTTAATCTTGTCTTGGGGTTTCTACCTCTCCTTAGGTCATTTAGTTCCCGGATAAAAGACACACTCAACCCATATATATATGTTGTTTGTTTGTTTTTGTTTTTGTTTTGTTTTGTTTTGAGACAGGATTTCTCTGTGTAGCCCTGGCTGTCCTGGTACTCACTCTGTAAAGCAGGCTGGCTGCGAACTCAGAAATCCACCTGCCTCTGCCTCCCAAGTGCTGGGATTAAAGGTGTGCACTACCACTGCCCAGCCAACCTTCATATTTGCAATAAGCCTTAAACAGTATAAATGCTGGGCAGACACCTATCCTCTATTCTGTTAGAATCTACTTTCCTATCAATAACGTCAAATTATTAATTACCATGTTTCATGTGGATTGCTCTTAGCTCCAATGGGCCAGCCCACAGAGACATGTTTTTATGGCTCACCCGTGCCATGGTGGCTTCTCCTTCTCCTCCTGCACCTTCTTTTCCTTAGTGGTCCCTCTCTGACCTCTAGCCTAGGAAACCTAAACCACACTTAATGTTTCCTCCATGAAGCTATTGGGTGTTGACATCTTTATTTACCAATCAGAAATAACTTGGGGCCATGGTGTATGTGCTCTGGGGCAGCCAGGCCCTGAGGGCCTGCACTTAGCATGACAACAGACAGTAAAAAGACCAAACCTCAACACTTCTTTTTAGTTTGTTTGTTCTTGGTTCTGTTTTGTTTTCAAACACATAGTTTCTTTGTGCAACAGTGCTTACTGTCCTAGAGCTGGATTTCTAGACCAGGATGGTTTAGAGATCCACCTCCCTCTGCTGCCTCAGTGCTGGGACTAAAGCTGTGTACCTCCATGTCCAGCTTCATTCCAAATTTTTATCATCCTTGTTCCTTTTCCTTGCCTCAGAAGGGGCGTAATAGAACTGTACCCTTGACAGGATGGGGTGCTAGGAAATGAGATGATGAATCTAAACGTGCAATGTCTGGGCATCTTAACCCAGACTCTGGACCACAAGGGTAGCTGACACTCATGGAGCATTTATGATCTGGGAACTTTACATACATTAACTCCTCCAACCATTACAGGTCAGTCAGTGCGGTATTACACACTCATTTTTTCAAAAGAGGAAACTGAGTCTGAACAGTGAAGTAGCTTACCTAAGGCTAAACAGATACTCTGTAGAAAAGTGGGTAGAGAAGGTCCTTAGTTCAAAAAGCTAAAAACAAAACAAAACAACCCTCCTTTAAGAATAAAAATAAGGGCTGGAGAGAAGATGGTTTAGTGGTTAAGAGCACTGACTGCTCTTCCAGAGGTCCTGAGTTCAATTTCCAGCAACCACATGGTGGCTCACAACCATCTGTCATGAATCTGATGCCCTCTTCTGGTGCGTCTGAAGACAGCCACAGTTGTACTCATGAAATACATGAAATAAATAAACAAATCTTGCAACTTATGAACTGACACAGCTATTATTATTTTCTATAATGTTGTAAAGGTGCCAAGGGTTTATAGAGGAATGAGTGTGTATGGGGGATGCCAATCATGAAAACCTTTCTGGAGCTGGCCTCTGCAAGGTGAAGAGAGAGAGAGAGAGGGAGGGAGGGAGGAAGGGAGGGAGGAAGAGAGAGAAAAAGAGGGAGGGAGGGAGAGGGAGACAATATCTCCTGGAGCAGCATCTTCAGTGGCTTTGATATGGTTACTCACCATAGGAGCCTGTTTCCCATACACTGGCCTAAGTTGTCCATGTAGAACCTGCAAAGGCCCTGAACTTCAGCTCTTGTAAGAAGCTGCATTTAAAGAAATCAGCCCAAGGCAGAGAAGAGCTCATCAGCTCCCATCAGCAATGAAAAGTTCTATTCATATTTCAAAACCATCTGTATAGAAATATGCAGCATGGAAGGCTCTCAGTTACCCAGGAAAGGAACATCACCCTCTTCCTCTTCCCTCCCTCAAAACTGCTCTCTTCTTCTACTCCATTCTGTCTTGAATGAGAGCTGGCTGGGGGTGGGGGGAATGAAATCCACCCTGGTCATCTTCACAGCTCCTGTGGCTTTTAACTCCTCTGATCTGTAAGTCTCCCAACTTTCCCATAAAATGCTCTACAGTTGTAGAACTGTCCGGTTCCCTGATTCAACCTCTTCTGCCAGAAGAGAAGGGAAAACTGTTTATAAGCTTCCTGACAGCAGTAGAGATGCCACACACGACACAGTCCTGAGGAGAGCTGTGTTGAACAGCAAGCAATGAGGGGGCGTTGGATAGCAGCAAGCATAGCCCAAGACTTAGTCTACTGACTAGATCATTCCTATTGTGTTAAGTCAGCTTTCAGCTACTGCAACCAATTACCTGAAGTGGTTCCAGGGGCCAACCCCCGCAGGGTCTTCTTTCTTGTTGGCTGTTTTTGAGGCAGTGGAGGGGGAAGAGCGTTGGCAGAGGGTTAAACTTTGTCTTACAAGATATTTAGGGTTGATGTATAATAATAAAAATGTACTTATCGAAGTTTAAGTTATTTTGCTACTGTAGCCGACCTGCCTTCTGTGATCCTCTGAGACCAGAAAGTGCAGTCTCTGACACTTAGCACCTCATCTTAAACAGTAGGAGATCAAGTAAGGGATTAATTGCTAGAGCCTTTTCCTTTCTTATCCAGATGCCTCTTGCTTGTCACACCAGAGGGAAGTTTGGAGCAATAAACTTCTATTGACACTAGGACAAGAGACTCATGCTTGCAGGAGGAAAACCTTTACATAAGCAAACGTGCATAAACTCACATAAATTCACATACAGGTTCACGCATGCGCATTTATACATTTCCATTCAAACCAGTTGGATCCTGCTTGCATGCATTCTCACAATTACATACTTACCCACACACATCCAAACTTACTTGTGTATATGGAACAAAAGCCCAAGTGTCAGTGCAGAAAAATCTCAGTCATTATGGATGAAAAATGAGCCCCAATCTTTATTGCATAGAGAAAGAAAAAACTTATAACCTTCTGACACAAGTTTGTCAGAAGAAAGCTTTGTCCCTTTAATAAGACTAAGCCTGCTTTGTTATTAAGAAACGACCTGTTCTGTCCCATGGTAAGGAGAAGCCTGCCTGTCCCTTCTGCTCCCTCTGCGGCTTCTTCTTTGTCCCTCTTTCCCTCTGCATTCTCCTTCTAACCTTGCTCTCTCCTCCTGCTCTGATGTCACAATAATACTCTCACTCTCAATGTCTTTTCTCCCAATACTATGCTTATACTTCTTCTTGAATTCATTTCTGTCTAAAAAGTATTCTGTCTAAAAATTCTCCTCAGCTCAGTTCTGACTCTTCTCTTTGTTTTTAGCACTTAGACATCTTCCACATGTTAAAAAGTTCATCGCAATTTCACACATAAATTCAAATCACAAGTTCATATAGAAGTTTACAGCTGAGAATATTTCCATGCACATCCATTAGGAGTAATTATCTGGCTAAACTTTCATCACCTGTCACAGCTCCACAGGTTCATAGAGAGTTAAAAACCGTAACTACGTTATTAGTGAAGTTTTGTATAGATGAGCACAGTCAATATTTTATCTTCTGTCCAAGCACTTATAATAAATCCTTAGTTCCCTTTTTATGACATTTGGTTAATAGTTTTACAACCTCCTAGAATGTGCCCTGGGTAGTAGAAGCAATTAACCGGTGACACAATGGAAGACTGGCAGAGTTCTCATTGCAGTTTTAACTATCAGAAAAGGTCCTAATAGCAGTTCCACTATAAAAGAGCTTAATAAATACTGATATAATTTTAGGAATTCTTACAGGAGGATCAATCATAAAGAATTGAGAAGTCATCTATTTGTCTATATAGTGTTACCACAAGACAGTATATCTTTGTAGGCTGTAGAGGTCTGCTCAAAGGGGAGAAGGGGCGCTAATACTTACTGATTGTCATATATGTTAATAGTAACAGGAAAGGCACATTAATAGTAGGAATCTTTGCTAAAATGATTTTCTCCTGGGCCTTACCTACCTAGAGTTCCATCAAAGATGTTAATCTAAAGTGGTTATCTCAGGAAGATCGCCTGCTAGTTATTAGCTTGATCTATAATGGCCCTTGACAAATTGGACTTTGTGGAGCATTTAAGATTCAACTACATCCGCTTATGATAGTGGACACCTGTAATTCCCACACTGGGGAGGTTGAGGCAGGAGAATTAGGACTTTAGGTTCATCCTCAACTACAGAGCAAGCTGGAAAATATCGTGGGTATATGAGGCCTTGTCTCAGAAGGAAAGAGTAGAGGAAGGAGGGAGGAAGGAAGGCAGGGAGGGAGGGAGGGAGAGAGAGAGAAAGGGAGAGAGAGAGAGGTGGGAGGGGAGATCGAAGAACAGTAGGTACCCAGGAAGTGCATTCCCAAGAGGTAAGGGAGCCTTGGTCTTGAGGTGGCATCTCTGCTGACCATACCACTCACTCTGCAGCCATCCTTTATCACACAGGGCTCTTGCCTTGGTAATTTAATATAAATACCTATAAAAATATTTGACATTGTTTTATTGCAAACCATTGAGTGGTTCCTTATTCCACATCAGCATATTCTTCACTTCTGAGAGCCTATGATAATCCTAAAATCCTATGTAAATATTGTGATTATTTGCATTTTCCTGAGGAAAGGATACAGTACTCATCAGATTTGTCAAAGAATTTGTGAGCTTTGGGTGTAGATACTGATTCTAAACAAGGTCAGTATCTCCTGCCTGGAGCCCAGTCTTCTCTCTCTGACTGTCCCTAAATCAAACTGGCCCTCTCTGTGTCACACTGGCAAACTGAATAGATGCCACCTCCCACACTACTGTTCCTTTCCCATCCTGATTTCTCAGCACCGTCTGCCCCTTCTCTCCATCCCTACACCCCTTCACATGTCTTGTTGATGCCTCTTGCCACCTTCTTCCT
>NW_022196894.1:20704302-20704724 GCF_008632895.1 Mastomys coucha | reverse complement strand
TCCAGGAGCCAAAGCATTAGACTGACTTTATCAGATAGTTAGGTGTCAGCGAGCTTTCATTAACCTTGGAAAAAAAATGGTGTATCTGTAATGTATTCCACTTTATAAAGTGGTGGGTTACTGTATTACTGTGATCATGAAAATACATTAAAATAGGGGCCTAATGATGTAGCTCAGCTAAATTCACCACTCTAAAAGTGGTAGGACCTGGGAGAATGGAGCTGATAAATGAGGAAGACTACAGTCTCATGAAATAACCAACTTTATTCTCTGAGGGTTTAGGAAGGTCATCTCAGTTCTTATGATTTCAAGCTATATACAAGCACAGGGATAAGCCACATGTGAAAAAATAAAGTCATAAAGTCATTGTGATGGCTATTCCTGATTGTTGACTTTACTATATCTGGAATGAATTATAATCC
>NW_022196894.1:20693880-20703141 GCF_008632895.1 Mastomys coucha | reverse complement strand
ATGCCCTAAATTATACTGTTCACTTCTTCCTGGTGGTGTGTGGTGGAAATATCCAGTATCATTTCTTTGTTTGTTTTGTTTGTTTAAGGCAGGGTCTCTACACAGTCCTGGCTGCCTTGGAAATCACTCTGTAAACCAAGGTAGTCTCAGTCAAACTGAGACCTTCCTACTTCTGCCTCTGATGCTGGGATTAAAGGCTTTGACCACCAGGCCTAATTTGGGATCAGATCTTTTATTGGCTCCTTCATCAAGGCTTTTCTGAGAGCTCATCTGGTCCTTTGAATTTCAGTTTCTTAAGAATCCCTCAATTTAAACAGTAACAATCTCTAGTTTTACTTCAACTTGCTCCTGTATGAGATGTGTATGTTACCCATCTGAGTTCATATATATGTTATATGATATTAAAGATATATATTACATATACATATATAGTATGTATGCATATAATTTTACATTAGCAGTTACCTTGAAGTGTCATGGGGAGTGTGTTATATGTGTCTGTGTGGGTGTCTGTATGAGTGTTTATCACAATACTCAATATTTTCTCAGTTGTACTGTTGCCTAGTAATAATGATGGTTTATACTTCTTGAGCACTTATTATATCCAGTCAATGTTTAAAGACATTACAACTTTTGCTGTGAGTAATGTTCAACCTGTGGTTCAAGTACTCATTCAACCTAACTCATTTCAGGTGGTGGCTGGCCTGAATTTTGAAATTACCTACTCAATTGTGCAAACAAATTGTTCAAAGGAGCGTTTCTCTTTCCTCCGTGGAGACTGCGTGTCCCTTCCCAAGGGTGTAAGTAGCAGACATTTAATGATAGTCTTTTGTCCTTTGCTGAGAGTGTTTCCAGGACTGTCAAGCTCTGTGACTTGACACTGAAGTGTCATTTAGTAGCTCACACTCATGTCCACCCGGGGTCTTAGGACCTAAGTTGCTGGTCAAGGAATTCACGTGTGTCACACTACGTATTTATATCCTGTCAGGGATTACGAATAGGATTTGTCATGGTGATGGGTTGTCACACTCTCCTGGCCTACTCCTCCTTCATGTGTGTTCCATGTTCTCACAGGGTCCTCTGTGTCCCAGCTTCTTCCAGAAAACTCTCATGTGGTGTTTCCTCATCCTCCCTCTTTCCTGTCATTCTAATAAATGCATTCTGGGAATCCTCCCCTCTGTGCATGACATCTTGTCATTGAAGTGATGTCAGTGGCTGTTCTGTGGCCAGTGAATGTCAAGGTGACCAAGGAATAAACCTTCCTGGAATACTATTTTAGATGTTTCTTTAACCTACTATCTCTGCTTTGACAGTTTTATGTCATGAAGGAAAGGTGGAAGTTCTAGACAACACTTTCCTAATTTTCATGGTAGAACATCTGAGACAAATGCTATGTGCATCATTAGGAAATGGTTATGCAATGTACAGCAGACCATAGATTAATACTGTTTCCTGAGCCTTCTGTGACATTGACAAACATTGTAATATGTTAAGGACAAGAAAATAAAAACAGGACACAAATGTACTCCTAGGAATGATGAAGAAAGGAGGATTAGTATTTCAAGATCATCCTTAACTGCAGAGTGGATTTGAGGCCATCATTGTTTTGATAAGCTGCTGTTTCAGAAAGAAAACCAAAATAAGTAAATAAATGAAGGAAGACAGGAAGCAAGAAGGCTGGGTGTGGTGACACATACCTTTACCAGCACCCCAGAAACAGCAGATGTCCATGAGTTCAAGACCAGTCTGCTCTACAAATGAGTTCTAGGCCTTTATAGAGAGACGATCCTGTCTCAAAATTTGTTTTAGGTTTAAATTTTTAAAAAAGGAAAGAAGGAAGGGAAACTGTGTATACAGAGTGAGTCAAATATACAAGGTAAAATAATATAAGTATAAAAGTGATAGAAAATAAATGTTATAATTCAGAACACTGTTAACCTTCACAAAGAGTTGTAGGTGCTTTTTTTCTGATTTTGCATATCTTTTGGGGTTTCTTCAAGAGTTCTCAAAAGTTCTACTTGATCATGCATTGATTTATAGCTACAGAAATTATCATAAACAACTCTGTCTTTCATGATGAAATGGTAATAAATCTTGGTTGAAATGAAAGAAAACATGTGAATCTTATGCCCTTTAAGAGCTTAGTATGCATATCATAATCAAAATCCCAGAACTCAATACCAAAAGACAGACCACTTCTAAAATGGGCAAAGGATTGAACAAACACTTCCAGACTTGCAGGTAGCCAATAAGCACATGAGGAGATCCACAGGACCACCAGCCATCAGGCAATGCAAATGTATGCAGAATGGTCCTAACACCCCAGAGGGATTCGTGCCTATTCCCTTCATGGTTATCATTTATAGGAGAGTTGTAGGAATTTTTCAGTGACTTTTTTTTAAAGTTGTGATTATTTTATTTATTTATTTATTTATTTACATTTATTTATTGCAAGTATATGGGCTTTTGCCTATGTGTATAGTCTGTGGATATGTATATACAGTGTCCACAGAGGCTGGAGAGGGCATCAGATCCCTTGAGACTGAAGTTGTAGGTTGTTATGAATTGCCATGGGATGCTGAGAATCAAACCCCGGTCTTCCATAAGAACAGCCAGTGCTCTGAACCTCTGAACCTCTGAACCATTTCTCCTGTCCTGTGATTATTTTACATGCTCTACTCTTTTTTTTTCCACCTAAGAATTTTTCCTCATCACTAGAAATCTTGGTAAACTTTAAAAATGACTCTCTAATAATATTCCAGCAAGGATACCATAGGCTGTTTTTATCCATGGCACTCCTACCTTTGGATACCTGGTTTATTTGTATTTTTTATATAATAGTAACTTAGCACACATTTTTTTTCATTTTTTTATTGGTTATTTTATTTATTTACATGTCAAATGTTATCCCCCTTTCCAGTTTCCCCTCCACAAGCCCCCATCTCTTCCCCTGCCTCTGCTGTATGAGGGTGCTCCCCCACCTGCCCATCCACTTCTGCCTCACCACCCTAGCATTTCCCTAACCTGGGGCATTGAGCCTCCCCAGGACCAAGGGGCTTCCCTCCCAGTAGTGCCCACTAAGGCAATCCTCCTGAGCAAACATTTTTGAAAATGAAATTATTTTTGTATTTGGTATTTTTTCATTCAGAATAGGGTCTCAGTTTTATAAATGATCAACATAGTTATAAAAATCTTTTAAACTTCATTTATTCATTAGTTGTTTGCTTAAATAAATAATTTAAATTCTATTGCATTAAAATTCAGTATTTTATAGCTAAATATATTTTAGTTTCTCAATCAATAATTGAGTTAATGTGATTATTTTGCTGAAATATTTTCATAAGTATGCTAGAAGTTTATGGGTTGAATTTATGGATGAGTAATTACATTCTTTGGTCATTCTTTTCTTTATGTGTGTGGTATACGCATGTATGCACATGTGTGCATGCATGCTCACCTGTGCAGACACATGTGAAGGCCATATGCTCAGCTTCCTCTAAAACAAAACAAAGCAAAAGTTGAAGCCAGGGAGGAGATATCTCAGTCAGTAAAGGGCTTGTCTTTGGATCTCTCTCTCCCATGCAGACATCTATAATCCAAGCACCAGGGAGACAGAGACAGGACTCCTGGGCTCACAAGACAGCAGCCTACTGGAATCAGTGAGCTCAGGGTTCAGTGAGAGATCCTGTCTCATAAAGTGTGGTGGACAGTCTGGAGCGGTGGCACAACAATTACAGGGAAGCCCTGCTCCTTCCGAGGACTTGAGTTTGGCTACCAGCACCCACTTCCCACATCTGGAACCTCCTGTACCTCCAGCTCTAAGAGATTCAACACCCTTTTTAAAGCTTCCATGGGCACCTGCACTTATGTAGGTGTACACACACACACACACACACACACACACATACACACACTGAGTAACCCACTTACTTAGGAATTTCCTGTGCAGTGGACCATTCTATTTCCTCCCCCTCTGTGTTTCCTCCTCACCATGGATATCATGGCTATCTATGTTTCTCATTTTTTCCTTTGCTTTCAGCATTTCTTCCTTTTTCTTCCTTTTCCTGATGCAATGATTTGTAAAGTAGACATACCGTCTTTTACTTCTGCTAGTTGTTTGCTTTCACAATGACTTCTGTTTATGATTTTGAACCACCAGGATGGTGGTGAATGTAGAGGTAATGCCTTCGTGGATATGGAGAACACAATTGCCGACTTCTCGCAGACCTGTAACGTTAAAACAGGTGAGAAAGCATACATGGAGACATGGGAAATGGCGGGGCTTCCTGCACTGTGTCTGTCTAGGGACTCGAAGCTGGCCACTGGAGAGTCATTCCTTTATGTTCAAAATCAGTTTCCTCAAAGTTAGACATTTCTCTATAGTTTACATCAAAAGTGGGAAATTTTAAACCGGGCATGATATTACACACCTGTAACCCTGCCAGTCAGGAGACTGAAGCGACGAGATCAGAAGTTCTAAGTCAACTGCTACATGCAGAATTCAAGGCTGGCTTGGGACATATAAGATCCTGTATCAGGGTGTAACAATTAAAGCAGTTATAGCATATGGGTGAACATGGGCAAACACACTACCCAAAACATCTGATCTCCCAGAGAATAAGGAGAAGTGACTCACTCAGGGCCAATATTTCCTTAATCCTGTTCTGCTCACCTCACACCCTGTATAAATGAGAATGCAGAAGTTGTGTGTGACAGGAGCAAGGCTAGACTACACGTTGGGTGTACCTACTGACTTTAAATCTGATTTTTTTTTCAGGAGAGAAAGAACCACTTCCCAAGAATTGCCCTGGCTGCCCCAGGGACATACCTGTAGACAGCCCGGAGCTGAAGGAGGCACTTGATCATTCCATTGTAAAGCTTAATGCAGAGAATAACCATACTTTCTATTTCAAGATTGACACTGTGAAAAAAGCAACATCACAGGTCTGTAAATAGGAAGATGGGAGTTTGTAGCCTATGTATAGATCGATTGGTAATGTGATCCTTGATCTTGGTTCTGGTTGGGGAAACAGTATTCGGCAACAGGATTTGGTGGTTTAAATTCCAAATCCCAACTGTGCTGCATACTTGAGTGTCTTGGACAAGTATCTTTGGACAAAGCACTATTTTCATTGGGTACTGATGGTGTACACTTTTAATCCCACCATTTGGGAGGCAGAGGTAGGTGGATCTCTGATTTTGAGGCCAGCCTAGTCTACAAAGTGAGTTCCAGGATATCCAGGACTACACAAAGAAACCTTGTCTCAAAAACAAGCAAACAAGGAGGGTGGCAAACTCTCTGACATCTCAGTCTCATCTCTCATAGGAACATCTTGTGCTGTGTTTTATGGTGCACTCCTGTAATCCAAGCTCTTAGAAGCTGAGACAGGAGGATTGCCACAAGTTCTAGATCACTTTGGACTACACTTAGCAAGATCCTGTCTTAACACACACACACACACACACACACACACACACACACACACACAGAGAGAGAGAGAGAGAGAGAGAAAGAGAGAGAGAGAGAGAGAGAGAGAGAGAGAGAGAGAGAGAGAGAGAGAGAGAGAGCCTTCACTCTTGTTGCATGTTTTTCCTCCCTTTGCTCCTTCTGCCCTGGATGCCCTCTATCAATAAAAGCTGTTTGCCTTCATCATGAGTCAGAGGATCGGCTCTACTCTCACCCTATCCTTGGTGACTCTTTGTGGCTATTAAAATCTCATCCCTTGTGGCACCATCTGTAAAATGAGTATAGCTGTATTAGAAAAGTGAAAATCTCCAACAGCTCTGGCATGTGTAATCAGAATGTTAAAGGACATATTCCTGCTCTAAAGACTAGCTTCCCTGGATAAGCTTAGTGAAGCTAAACTAAACTAAAGTAAGCTAAGCTATGCTGAGAGTAGATAAGAAAAGTTATCAAGGTAGAAGCAAGCTGCTGTGGAGGCTGACTTGATCTTCTGAATCTAGTAAGAAATAGGCTTAGCCGTTGTATTTCTAGGAATCTAACAAGAGCCCTCATATGCCACCATAGTCATTGCCATTTTGATTTTAAGAGCAAAAGACAAGGTAAACTGTCCAACTGATCAGCAGGGCCAGTGATGGCTCAGATGATAAAGGCATTGGTACACTGGCCTAATGGCCTGAATCCTATCCCTGGACAGGAGAAAACCAATTCCACAAAGTTGTCTTCTGACTCCCTCTCCCTCCCCCATACAGACACACACACCCACAAATGCCTACTATAATACCAAGATATACAATATGGGAATGTGTAAATGAAGCCAAGTAGATCCTTACCTGCCACACCACCTCCAGTAGGATCTGTGTGACAAGTTCCACAGACTGAGGTGGTTGACCTCAAAAGGGGGAGGCCTCCTGGAACTGGTTGTGGAACTCTTTGCCAGAGAAATATATATATATTTCAAGACATATATTTCAAGACAGGGCTTCTCTATGTATCCCTGGCTGTCCTGGAACTCATTCTGTAGACCAGGCTGGCCTCAAACTCAGAAATCCGCCTGCCTCTGCCTCCCAAGTGCTGGGATTAAGGGCGTGCGCCACCTGAGCCGTAGTTTTCTTGGCAACTTATCTGTTTTATGTTTTCTCTTCCTTTTCCTATATCCGAGATGTTCCTGATAGCCTAGGCTAAGATCTTAAGCAAGTATTATGGCTACAAAATCATCCCTTGAAATGGAGTCACTAAACATGACCTCATCACCGGGAAAACTAGCACTTCATTTTATAAATCCTGTATAAGATAGTATTGATAAATATAAACTTTCCCAACAGTAATATTTTATATGGCTGCATGTGTGTCATCGGAAGTAGGTTTTGGTATATTGTTTTAAAAAGCCTTAAATAAAAAGAATTAAAACAGTTTAAATGTATGTTTTGAAGACTTACAGAAAAACAGGAGCTAGATGTTAAACAGTAACTGATCATAAACATTCATTAACTTGTTCTTGGGAATTTGCCACTAACCTTAGATAATTTTTATATTTTGATGTACCAAATGATCATAACAATACTCATTCTACCGGGATGTCTTACTGAAAATACCTTTTTTGAAGTTGTAAGACTTGGATGATTTTATATTTTGGTAAACTGTACTGGCTAGTTTTGTGTGTCAACTTGACACAGGCTGGAGTTATCACAGAAGGGAGCTTCAGTTGGGGAAGTGCCTCCATGAGATCCTGCTGTGGGACATTTTCTCAATTGCCCCTTGTGGATGGTGCCATCCCTGGGCTGGAGGTCTTGGGCTCTATAAGAGAGCAGGCTGAGCAAGCCAGGAGAAGCAAGCCAGTAAAGAACATCCCTCCATGGCCTCTGCATCAGCTCCTGCTTCCTGACCTGCTTGAGTTCCAGTCCTGACTTCCTTTGGTGATGAACAGCCATGTGGAAGTAAGCCAAATAAACCCTTTCCTCCCCAACTTGCTTCTTGGTCATGATGTTGTGCAGGAATAGAGACCCTGACTAAGACAGTAAACCAAATGATTATTGCTATGTTCATTCTATTTCACTGCTTCACTGCACACAGCTTTTCAGAGTTGTGACCCCTGTTTCTCTATGTATAAAAACCCTTGCTTGAGAGCTGCAAAATACACTCAGATGCAAATTGCCTGTGTTTGTTTGTTTGTCACCACCAAATCCTTACCCATCTGGCCTCTAGAACCCACATCCCAGGGATCCCCATATCCAGCTGGGGTGGTCCGTGGCACTTACTGTTGAGAGTTAGGTAGAAACATAAAGGCATCTTTGTAAAGAGCGTTTGATGGGGGAGAGTCACCGGCTTTAGTAACTGCCTATTAGTTTGTTTCCTATGTGCCGATTGACAGTTTTATTCCCTTGGTATTTAATTTCTGTAGTTCTTTGTTAATTTTGGATATCAGCTGTTGTCTGAAGTGTAGCTGGTAAAGATTTTCTCCGATCATGTAGGCTATGGGCACTGCTGGTTGTTTCCTCTGCTTTGTAGAGACTTTGTATTTTCATGTGATCCCATCTGTTGATACCTGGAGCAGATTCCTGCCTGTGCTGTTGATCTTCCTGTCTGGTTTTGGGCTAGTCGCAGGATGCTTCTGTCCCTATGGCTCTATAATATAATTTGAGGTCAAGCATTATAATACCTTCAGCATTGTCTGACTCCTTAGAACTACTTTGGCCATTTGGTTTTTTGTGGTTTCATATAAATTCATGTATTTTTTTCCAAGCCTATGACATATGACATGGGAATTTTTATAGGTACTGCATTAATTCTGTATACTAATTTTGGTAGTATAGGCATTATCACACTATTAATTTTGCCTGTCCAGGAACATAGACTATATTTCCATTGTTTAGTATTTTCCATAGTTACCTATCTACCAATAGTTTGACAATACCTAGAAATTTTCAATGTAGAGAATTTTATTGTAATAGCCTTTGAATCATTTGGTTAGATATATTCCTAATTACTTAAAAAAAATTTTTGGGACAGTATCTCATTATATAGTCCAGACTAACTTGAAACTCATTCTCTAGACCAGGATGGCCATGAACTCACAAAGATCTATCTCCCTCTGCCTCCCCAGTGTTGGGATTAAAGTTGTGTTCCACCAACAACTGGCTTGTTTAAAGACTTAAGAAGTTACTTAATCTTAAAAATATAGGAAAAGCAATAGATAATCTAAATATTATGCTAATTGGATAATTTAAACTACACAAGAATTTTCTGATTCAGTACTTGGCAGCAAGACAACAAAAAATATTTAAAGAAAATATTTTAAGTTTTCCCTCCCATATCTCAGATTGTACTAAAATTTAAGCCCTTGAGTTACTTGGTAGGTGTGCTTTGTAGCTTATGAACATTTAAATTAATATGTGTATATTAAAGTAACAAGTTTAGCCTGTATTTCTTTTACTCAGTGAAGTAAGCTGGCCCAACTAATACCCAGAAATCTTAGATATGTGTACAAACAAAACATTTTATTAGATATGGGTACCTTGTAGAGAATTTTATACTTGTAGTCACACTATAAGGACAGTGTAACTTTCTAAGATACTCAGTTAATATTTAAACTTTCAAGATTTTAACTTAAAACTCACTGGAGTTAAAAAAGTATAATTTGTTATAGAAATCCTCATTAAATATTTGTTGTGTTCTAATTAACATTACAGGTGGTAGCTGGAACGAAATATGTTATTGAGTTCATAGCCAGAGAAACCAAATGTTCCAAGGAAAGTAACACAGAGCTGACAGAAGATTGTGAGATCAAACACCTTGGTGTG
>NW_022196894.1:20690892-20692832 GCF_008632895.1 Mastomys coucha | reverse complement strand
CTCTGAACACTGGCCTCAACTCTGGCCTTCTCACCTGGTAAAAGGAGAGGTGGGGCATATCCAGAAAGCCACACTTCTGTGCAAATCGCCACCTCTCCTTTTCTGGTTTAGGTTCTTGTCATTTGTTACTGTCTCTAGCACATTGTAAAAGACCTTCCTGTCACACTTGTGAGCAGGCCCTGTGGTGGCACAGCCTGACAAAGCTTAGCTCTAAAAACCTCTAAGGATAATAACAGCAATGGTTGGAACAGAAATGATATCAGTTATCAAACTGAGTACCCGAGAGATTATGTGCTCGAATCACTCATGCTTCTAAATGAGGAAAAACTCTTAGCCTTAAATTATTATTAAGAATAATAATCAGGGCAGGGATGAGGCTATAATTCAGTGCTGGAGTACCTGCCTGACATGTCCATGGTTCTTAGTTCAATCCCTAGGACCACAAATAAAGCCTAAAAATTTCAAGAATAATCAAAAGAGAACAAGTATTGTTAATTTACTTTTCTATAAAAGTAATATTGTTGTATTTTATAATAAGAAAGAGAAAACAGGGATATGTTTTGTTGAGGTGCAGTATGGTGGTGGGGAAGGGATGCCTCTACAGGCCCATGCTATGGCATCCCTTCCCTCTCAGGAACCAGGCACATGATTGTATAGTATAGAAAGAATAGAATTTATTTAGGATATGGGGAGGGGAGTTGAGGGAGTAGTTGAGATAGAGAAAGACAGAGAGAGAGAGAGAGAGAGAGAGAGAGAGAGAGAGAGAGAGAGAGAGAGAGAGAGAGAGAAAGAGAGAGAGAGAGAAAGAGAGAGAGAGAGGAAAAGAGAGAAAAGAGCATTAGAGGCCAGGCACTAAGCACATGGAGAGTAAAGTTGGAAGGGAATGGGTAGAGGAGGGAGAAGAGGATAAGAGAGCAGGAGCAAGAGGAGAAGAGAAGAGAGCAAGAAAGAGAGGAGGAAGAAAGTAGTTCCTTTTTTAGTGAGTTGGGCACATCTGGCTGTTGCCAAGAAACTGTAGGATGGCACCTCTATTAGATGCCACCAATTATAGTATTTAATATCTGTGAAAGACTCACCCCATTGTAATACAGAATGACATCATCAGGCTCTTAGTCTCTTCTTCCTTCATCAACAGCCTGGTACTAACATAATGCGTTCATCTTGATATTTCCTCTGCAGACTACAATGATGAGGAGGCCTCCAGGCTTTTCACCTTTCCGGTCAGTAAGCGTACAAGAATTCAAAGTAGGAACAACTGTAAGTCCACCCTCCATTGCCAGGGAGCAAGAAGAGAGGGATCCAGAAAGTGAACAAGGACCCACACGTGGGCATGGCTGGTTGCATGAAAAGCAAACAAAAGCTAAGAATCACCGTCGTCATAAGCATGGGCATGGCCACGGGCACCAGAAACCACATGGCCTTGGTCATGGACATCAACTTAAACTCGATTATCTTAAACACCAAAGGGAAGATAGCTACCATCATACACATACAGTGGGACATGGTCATGGTCATGGTCATGGTCATGGTCTTGGTCTTGGTCTTGGTCATGGTCATGATCATGGTCAACATACAAATAAAAACAAAAACAATGTAGAGCACACTGACCAGAGAACACAATCTTTGGCAAGCTCTTCTGAAGACAGTACTATATCTACACAGATAGAGAGGAAGACAGAAGGGCCCACTTTGAACCCTGCCCTGGCCCAGCCAACTGTTACCTCTTCTGGTTTTCAGGACTCATATTTCATTGAAGGTGTGGTAGCTACCACACCACCATATGACACTGAGATCCACGATGATTTGATCCCTGATATCCACGTACAACCAGATAGCCTTTCATTTAAGCTGATATCTGATTTTCCAGAAGCGACTTCCCACAAATGTCCTGGGCGCCCATGGAGGCCTGCTAGTTGGAAGGATCCAAACACAGATACAAC
>NW_022196894.1:20684461-20687035 GCF_008632895.1 Mastomys coucha | reverse complement strand
AAACTCGTGCGAGTACAAGGGCAGACTCTCAAAGGCAGGGGCAGAGCCAGCACCTGAGCGTCAGGCAGCATCTTCCCAAGTGAAGCAGTAGCCACAGCGACCACCCCAAGTGGACGGACTGGAAGAATCCTGGGATGCATGTAGCATGGAAGCATCTCCTCCATCACCCTGATCTGGCTGAAATAAAATACAGACTCAAGTTTATGGTGGTCTCCTTTCAGCCATTCCCATCCTGAGACGAATTGAAGCTGACTCCAAAGTTTGAATTTGGCCACAGAAACTCATAGTCCCTCTCTGGAACAGTCTCTCTAAGGTAGACTGGAATCCTTAGATGAAACTTCCTTAACACAGAGGCACAGTGCCACAGGAAGGCTTAGAGAGTGTTTCTAAATCTGTGTCATTATCCAAGTAGAAAATAACCTATGTCAATATGATGTCTACCATCATCTTATTCTCAGAAACTACCCTGTGACCAGGGTGACAAATACTTGTTATCCCAGCACTGGGGAGACTGAGTTTGAGGTTAGCCTGGGTTGTGATGTGGGTTCAAGAGTCCAAGCACAGCCTGGGATACATAAAGAAAGGCTGTGTTTAGAAAAAAAAAGAAAAAGCCAGGAATGTTGGCGTTGGCTCTTAATCCCAGCCCTGGGAGTTAGGGGCAGGTAGGTCTTTGAGTTTGAGGTTAGCCTGACCTAAAGAGAAAGTTCTAGGACAGCCAGGACTATGCAGAGAAACCTGTCCTTGAAATGCATCATAGGAGCAGACTCATGAGCAAGTGCATGTGTGCACACATAGACACCTATATACACATATAAACACATACCTGCATGCACACACATACCCCTGCATATATACACATACCCCTGGATACACACATATATCCCTGCATACACATACACATACATACCTGCACACACACACACACACACACACACCTGCATATACACACAGTCCTGCATATACACACACCTTTGCATTCACACATCTGCATTCATACATACACCTACATACACACACACCTGCACATACACACACACATCTGTACACACACACACACTTGCATACACACATACCTGCATACTCACACATGCATATGTGCGCATACTCACACACACACACACACACACACACACACACAAACCTGTGTACACACACCTATGTTCTGAGAACCTATCTTAAGCAACTACTCTCTCCACAAAGAGAGATTCCCCCACTTTCCTCTCTAGTACTCAGACCCCACATTCCAGGACCCTTCCTGGAATACCTGCTCCCTCCACAGAGCTCTCACTCCAACTCCCTCTGGTTCTCTAACTCCAACCGGACGCAGAGCAAAAGCCAATATCCCTTCATAAAAAGCCATGGAGGGCCATCCCACAGTCTGACCCATTATTGTTCCTGTCTGAAAGAATTACAGGGATGGAAATGGAGAGGAGCCTGAGGAAAAGAAGGTCCAGCGACAAGCCTAAAGTGGGATCCAGCTCAAGGGGAAGTCCCAAGGTTCACAAAAAGGGACCTAGCATAACCACACTCTGGAAGACCCAACAAGCATCTGAAAGAGTCAGATGCAGATATTTGCACCCAACCAATGGACAGAAGCAGCTGACCCCTGTTGAATTAGGGAAAGCTGAAAGAAGCTGAAGAGAAGGGTGACCCTATAGGAGGACCAGCTGTCTCAATTAATCTGGACCCCCGAGATCTCTCAAACACTGGACCACCAAACAGACAGCACACACCAGCTGATATGAGGCTCTCAACACAACTACAGTAGAGGACTGCCGGGTTTGTGTTCATTCAGAGATGATGCACCTAACCCTCGACAGACTGGAGGCCCCAGGGAGTTTAGAGGTCAGGTGGACTGGGGGGTGGGAATATCCGTGTGGAGACAGGAGTGCGGGGAGGAGGTATGGTATGTCAGAGGGTGGACGGGGTGGGGGGTTGGATAAAATATGGAATGTAAAAATATAAATAAATAAATAAATCCCCGTGGAGAGAGCCAGGCGTGGTAACACCTGCCTTTAACCCAGCACTCAGGGGGCTGGGGGTTGCTGGTGACTTGACTATTTAACTCTTTCTTGCTGTTCTGGGGCTAAAAGCTGGAAGCTTCTGGCAATTAACTCCTGCTGATAGCAGCTGCAGATTAAGAAGAGAAAGTTCCTTAGGCTCTCTACTGTTTGACTCAGGGGCCTCTTGCTGGCCAGGCAAGAGAAGTTTGTTACTCTTTGTGAGCCAGGGAAAAAGGAAGAAAAGGAAAGAAAGTCAGGCACACACACGGACACATGCACACTGGATTATCCAGAAAATGCTACACCATCACTTTATTTTTGTTCTTAGTTTTTATACTTTCTCAGACAAAAATTAACTTGTGTAATTATCAGATAGACTCGTTACAGCAGGATAATTTATTACATGGTTGTCTAAGCACTTCTACATTCCATAAGCAATAGTTCATGTCATAGGAGTTAGTGCAGAATTGTTTACGTGTCTTTCCATTAAGACTAATACCTGACTAAATGTTCCTTTTCTACAAGTTCATTATAAATTTAAAGCAACAGGTTGTTTTTTTTTTTTTTTTTT
>NW_022196894.1:20683180-20684290 GCF_008632895.1 Mastomys coucha | reverse complement strand
TGTGAATTATATTCCCCCTTTTCATTAATTTCTTTATTCCCCTTGTGTTCCAATATCAGCTGCCATGCTCCTACTCCCCCCTCACACAGATCCTTCCCCCACCCCCTATCCCTACCTTTCCCTTCCCTTCTTCTCTGAGAAGGGGTTCCCCCGGGCATCACCCTTGGCATATCAAGTCTCTGCAGGACTAGGTGTATACTCTCCCATTGAGGCCAGACAAGGCAGCCCAGTGAGGGGAATGGGATCCACAGGCAAGCGACAGGTTTCAGGGAAAGCCCCTCCTCCACTTGTTGGGGTACCGCCATGAAGACCAAGCTATAAATCTGCCACACATTGGGTGTGGGGGCTAGGTCCAGCCCATGTTTGCTTCCTAGTTGGTGGTTGTCATTGGGAGCCCCCAAGGCTCAACGTTAGTTGACTCTGTAGGTCTTCCTGTGGAGTCCTGTCTTCCAGTCCTTCAATTCTTCCCACAACGTTTCCACATGATTCCCTGAGCTCCATCCAATGTTTGGCGGTGGGTCTTTGGCTCTCTTTCCATTGGCTGCTGGCTGGAGCCTCTCAGAGGACAGTTATGCCAGGCTCTAGTCTAAAAGCACAACAGAGCATCATTAGTAGTATCAGGGATTGGTTCTTGCCCTTGGGATGGGCCTCAATTTGGGGCAATCATTGGTTGGCCATTCCCTCGGTCCCTGTTCTATTTTTGTCCCAGTATATCTTGAAGGCAGGGCACATCTGAGTGAGGTAACCCAGACCCCAAAGGACATGCATGGTGTGTACTCATTTATAAGTGAATTCATTTTCTTTTCTCTTTTTTTCTTTCTTTTTTCTTTTTGGTTTTTTTGAGACAAGGTTTCTCTGTGTGGCCCTGACTGGCCTCGAACTCAAAAATCCATCTGCCTCTGCCTCCCAAGTACTGGGATTAAAGGCATGTGCCACCACTGCCCGGCAAGTGTATTCATTTTCATGCTTTGCTTTTTATTGAATACTAAAGAATGAGAGACAACCCCCAACCCCCATCAAACACTACTTACAAAGATGCCTCTACACAGAGGCTGTCCACTCTTAGAGGTGAACACTGTCAAATAGTGTTGACTTGGCCTTCGCTTTTGC
>NW_022196894.1:20656664-20682146 GCF_008632895.1 Mastomys coucha | reverse complement strand
GCTGAATACAAGTTTCATACTGATCTGTCAGTTTACCAGTCTCATGTAAATTTCATAGCACCATGAGGATTGTGTGGGGCAGGCTGGGACTTTTGTATAAAGAGCACACTCACGGCTTCCTCAGTGTTCTTGAAGTCACAGTCCTGCCAGTCCAGGCAAATTTGAACAGAGCAGTTGCCCTCCTTGATTTAATACTTGAAGGAATACAATGTTTCAGAGCCATCCTGAGGAAAGCAAAGGTGACACCTGGAGTCACTCAGGGGACCCAGCAGCAAGTTTGTGCACCCTGAAACACTACAAACACCAGTCCTGAGCAGACTCAAGCAGAGCCGTGTTAATCAAAATATAAGTGTTTACGTTTGCATAAATACTCTTTGGAAGACTGTTTATTATAGTCCCTGAGTGACACAATGAATGTTGTCAAAGCAGTGGCCAGCCCCTCCTTCCTGCCCCAGCCTAAGGCTCCTGTAAGATGTCAAGATGGCATCACCTGTCAAAATAGTGGCACCTTAGATTGGAGCTGTCACAAGAAGCTGTCCAAGGTGGTGCAGCTCCTTTCTCACATCAGCAGGAGCTGTCCTGCCGGACAACCCATGGGCCCAATGCAGGGAGAAGGAGGTAGGAAAAAGCAACAAATCCAGGAGCAGGAAAAACACACTAATCCCCCAACTGCTCCCCCAACCACCCCAATCCCAGAACAGGAGAACCCTTAATCCTTAAACAGGAAAAGCCACTAATCTCTGAGCTTCCTAAGCTTATGATTTGAAACCCCACCAGTCTTCAATCTGGAAATCTCTGCCTTGAAAAGTTGTGCCTCCTGAAAAATCCTATATAAGCCCTGTCCTTTGTCTCATTCCCTGCTACCTGCTCCTGGAAGCAGAGGCCACCTGTGATGATTTATATATGCTTAGCCCAGGGAGTGGCACTATTAGGAGGTGTGGCCTAGTTGGAGTAGGTATGTCACTGTGGATGTGGGCTTAAGACCCTCACCCTAGCTGCTTGGCAGTCAGTCTTCCAGTAGTAACCTTCAGATGAACATGTAGAACTCTCACCTCCTCCTGCACCATACCAGTCTGGATGCTGCCATGCTCCCACCTTGATGATAATGCACTGAACCTCTGAACCTATAAGCCAGTCCCAATTAAATGTTGTCTTTTATAACACTTGCCTTGGTCATGGTGTCTGTTCACAGCAGTAAAACCCTAACTAAGACAGCAGCCATCCCTGGATTCTTACTTCCTTTCATTGGACACTCCAATAAATCCATCTCATGAGATTTGCTGCCTGGTGTGTAAACAATTCAGCTTTACCACTTTTAACGTGGACAGAACTGGAAAACATCAAGTTAGTGGAGCTTCTATGCACAGGACATCAATGTTGACAGAGGGTGTTGTCATAGAAGGTAGCAGCAGAGCTGTAGTCTCTATCAGAAGAAGCCAAGAAGCAATGAAGAAAAGATGAAAGCAAAGAAGTGGAGGAGGCTGAGGCTCCTCAGCTCCTCAGCTCTTCCTCAGCTCCTCCTCAGCTCCTCAGCTCCTCCTCAGCTCCTCAGCTCCTCCTCAACTCCTCCTCAGCTCCTCAGCTCCTCCTCAGCTCCTCCTCAGCTCCTCCTCAACTCCTCCTCAGCTCCTCAGCTCCTCCTCAGCTCCTCCTCAGCTCCTCAGCTCCTCAGTTCCTCCTCAGCTCCTCCTCAGCTCCTCCTCAACTCCTCCTCAGCTCCTCCTAAGCTCCCCCTCAGCTCCTCAGCTCCTCCTCAGCTCCTCCTCAGCTCCTCCTCAGCTCCTCCTCAGCTCCTCCTCAGCTTCTCCTCAGCTCCTCAGCTCCTCCTCAGCTCCTCAGCTCAGCTGGGGATACCCCCACCCCCAGGGAAGCTGCATCATCACTGCTGAAGGGGCTTCCTCTCTGAGCTTTGTAGTTCCTGGACTCCCTTGTCTCAGGATGCCCTTCCATTGAGACACTGTCCCTCCTTAGAGCTGTCTGATTCCTGAGTTCCCTATCTCAGGTTTCCCTTTCCATTGGGAAATCTTCTCCCCTCGGAGCTGTATGGTTCCTGGGCTTCTGAATCCCAGGATACCCTCCTATCTGAGAAGAAACACTTACGTTCATACTATGCTTATATTATCCCTGCCTTCTATTTTGTAAATCCTGTTTTACATGTATGTACATATATGAGTTCAACATGTCTGGTTGAAGCTGGGCATAGGTCAAAGCCTGTAATCCCAGTAGCACACTTAGTGGATTGAGATGGGAGGATCTTGAATTCAAGGCCAGGAGAGCTGCAGAATGAGGCCCTGTTTGCCACAGTCTAACTTCCTGAATCAAACAATCCTGTGCCCACTAGGGCTTTCTTTTTATCCTCATGGTGTCAAAGGATTAGATTTTTTTTTCCCTGCTGGAATAACTTAATTAATCCAAAGAAAGAGTCTTTTAAAATAAAATTTATTATATTATTTATCTTTTTTGAAAGCTTTTTAATTTTAATTTTAAGTGTATGCCTATTGCCTGAATGTCTGTCTGTGTATGTCTGTCTGTCTGTATATATGTATGTATGTATGTATGTATGTATGTATGTATGTATCTATGTATCTATGTATCTATGTATATATACTACAAGTGTGCCTGGTGCCCAAGGTGGCCAGAAGACGCACCATAGTCCCTAGAACTAAAGCTAGTTAGGTTGTGAGCTACCATGAGTGCTGGGATCTGATCCCAGGTCCTCTCCAAGAGTAGCCAGTACCCTGAACCACTGAGCCATCTCTCCAGCCTGTGAACTTTGTATTTAAAAAGAAAAACTCTTAAGGATTTTTTTCCTCGAATTTATGCATCCTATTTTCATTTGTCTCCTACATGAGCGCGCTCATGAAGAAATAAAAGTACAATTAAAAGAAAAAAGTGTGCTTGGAATGTAGCTTAGGTGGTGAAGTCCTGGCCTAGCATGGACAGAGTCCTAAGTTGACTTCCCCACTACCACATACACCAGGCATGGAAGCCCATGGCTGTATTCACAGCACTAGGGAGATGGAGGCAGAAGGATCAAAAGTTTAAGGTCATTGTCAGCTACACAGCCAGTTTGTGATTAGTCTAAGACTCATGCGTTTGTTCTCCCTGCCTCACCATTAGGGTCCCTATTTATATTCGTGTGTTCATTAGTTCTTTGCCCTCCTCCCAGAGAACAAATAGGACTCTGCTCACTGTCCAAGCATATTTCAGGCTAGAATATTCCAACACCGGGGTTGTTGACCTGAATGTTTGCCTTTGGAAAGAATGTGGGAGTATAGAGCACATTTCTAAAATATTACACAACAAAAAGATAAGCTCAAGTGGCATATTATACTAGATTATATTCCAAAAGTCAGTAATACTAATAATAAAAATTAAAGCTTGTAGGGTGGTGGTGGTACACACCTTTCATCCCAGCACTTGAGGGGCAGAGGCAGAGACATGTCTGAGTTCAAGGTGTGGCTGATCTACAGAGTTCTAGGATAGCCAGGGCTACACAGAGAAACCCTGATTCAAAAAAGAAAACAAAAGACAATGAAGAAAACCGTAGTTCTGTAGCAGATGGAGTAAAGAATTTGAGTAAAGAGTGACATTTAATATGTCCAAGCTTATAAACTATTCTCCAAAAGCAGCAATGGTGGGCAAATTGCTGTAAGCATGCATGTGCTCCTGGTTGACACATTATCTACTTTTTTTTTTTCTAGATAGGGTTTCTCTGAATATCCCTGACTATCCTAGAACTCACTCTGTAGACCAGGCTGGCCTCGAACTCAGAAATCCACCTGCCTCTGCCTCCCAAGTGCTGGGATTAAAGGCGTGTGCCACCATTGCCTGGCAATTATCTACTTTCTACCATGAAAAATGAATATAGACATTTGTAAAAGGTTGCACAAAACTACTGCATCTATAACAATCACAAAAGTGAATACAGCAGTATACATGCGCAGGCACTCACACCTTCAACAATGACAGCAGATCCAAGAAAGAGCAAGTGCTTCTATGAGAGTTGGCAAGTGCTGTAGCCATACAAGCCACCCCAGAACAGGGTTAGGGATAGACAGTAGACACAAAGGATTCTGGGATAGAGTGATGGAAGAGAGAGCCCAGAACATGGAGGTCAGAAGCACTGGAGTTGAGCAAAGGTAACCAGCCATGTGGCAGAGAATAAATGATATAGTAAGTTATGGTCTAATCAGGGAATGGCCAGAGCCATGGCCTAGGTATTTGTACAAATATTTGAGTCTCAGAGTCATTATTCTGAGACCCTGGGGTTGAGAGGAAAAACTCAAGAATTACAGTTGACACCCAACTTGTTGTTCAAATCAGCAACCCTGGGTATAAGAGTCTCATGCTCTACTGACTGAGAGATATCTTTGAATGGATATTTGAATGGATATTTTTAGCACAAAAACAGAGTAAAAATTAAAATCATATATGGAAAATGTTTCTGAATTGATTCTGAATGGAAAAATGAGACTTTGTCAATTAGCAAGCACTGATCCAGCAGCGACAGTGGTAACTTTCGCTAATGCTGAAATGGCCTCATTATAGGCAGAAAATGCACACTGGCAAAGAGTTTGGAGTCATTTTTTGGGAAATATTAATTGCAAACAACTAAAAGAACAAACAATTTCAGTTTATAAAAAGAGCCAATTGGATTCTCCCTCATATTGTAAAGGGGACTTCAATTTTTCGAGCCCTTACATCTTATACTGATAAAGAAACCAGGAAAGACAAGGTATGAGTTATAAAAATAAATAAGGTGGTTGAGAGTCAGTTCAAAAATCAGAGCTATATGCAATTCTTATGGTGTTACTAGATTTTTCAAGAATATCTTAATATAGTAATTGACTCTCAGTATACAGAGAGAGTCGTGTTGCGTAGAGAAATACCTGAACCTAATTCAAAATTGACTTCACTGTTTGTTCAACTACAACAAGTGATCAGAAACAGAAATCATCCATTATATTAAACACATAGGAGATCCCATATGGATCTGCCAGGCCCTTGACCACAAGGCAATGATGAAATCGAGCAGCTATTGATAGGAAATGTGCTAGCAATTTTGAAATTTCATAAAAAACCACCATGTTAATAGCAAAGGTTTAAGCAAAAATGTCCTATCACTTGGAAACAAGCCAAGGAATCTATAAAGAAAAAGTCTTCTTGATCTTTATATAACCAAATTCCATGACATGTGAGAAGTACCCTAAAGATACTAAAGGAAATGAAATTTTGCAAATGGATGTGTTTCATTTTCCAGAGTTTGGTAAACTGAAATATGTACCTCATACTATAGACACATATTCAGGATTTCAATGGGCAACTGCTGTAAGTTATGAAAAGGCTGATTCTATAATTATGCATTTATTATAAGTTATGGCAATTATGGGAATACCTGTACAAATTAAGACTGACAATGCTTGAGAATATGTCTCTAGTAAAAATGGAACATTTTTTGCATATTATAATATAAAGCATATTACAGGTATACCCTACAATCCTACAGGACAAGAAGTTGTAGATCCAATTGTACTTTAAAAGAGATGTTTAACAAACAGAAAGGGGTTACAAAGACCCCCAGAGATAGAATGCATAGTACCTTATTGACTTTAAAATTCTTGAATGTCAATGAACAAAAAAACAACAGCTGCTGAGAGACATTAGACTATGGGGGGTAAAAAAACCCTGCTGAACTAAATCAGCCTGTATATATTAAGAATGTCCTTCCTTGTGAATAAAGGAAAGGGAATGTATTAGGCTGGGGGAGAGACTTTGAATATGTTTCTACAGGAGAAGGGAAAACTGTGGATTCTGTCAAAATTGATTAAAAAGATAGGGAGACCCCTGAAGATCTTGGTACAAACATGAAGAAGAAAATTATCAAAGTTAACAAGGCAGGTAATGTATACTCTGATCCTTCTACATGGGAACAGCTCTGAGACTGGCTGAAACTTGTCTATACATAACCAATAAATCTTGTTGGCTACAGAGTCCTCATAACATTATTACAGGCCATTCTTTCATATGGCACGAATAGGGATTTATATTGCAGTTTGTTTATAAAGTCATTCAAGCAAGACATGTCTTTCATTTGCTCTAACAAAAAGCAAAGAATCATCTTCAACTGATCTGTGCACAATGCACATTCAACACATATGTTTATGCAGAAACATATATTATTTGTGAGAGTTTATGTGCTTTCAGAGCAAAATGACCAGACACCAGTGAAGGCAGAACAAGGAGCCCAGGTGATCCAGCCTCACGGACTGTCAAAGTTGTTGTTTCATCAAACTTGCTTCCAGGAAGGACAACTTCAAAGAAGCTAGCCCACTTGGTCCAGCCTGCCTGCCTTCCTTCCTTCCTTCCTTCCTTCCTTCTTTCCTTCCTTCCTTCCTTCCTCCCATCCTTCCTTCCTTCCTCCCTTAGGATTATTTATTTACTTACATATTTTATGTATATGAGAGCTCTGTCTGTATGTACACCTATATGCCAGAAGAGGGCTCAGGACTTCTGGAAGAATAGCCAGTGCTCTTAACCACTGAGCCATCTCTTCCACCCCACAGCTAGCTTTCTTAAGACTTGACCATTCTCCCAATTTCCTTTGGGCCCCACCAAAAGAAAATCTATCCCCCTAAATCAGCAGGAAGAAATTTTAAGAGAACAGCACCCCATTCCCAAAAGGTGGGGTGGACGAGTCTTTGGCCTTTATGAATTTTTGTTGTTGTTTAAAGGGTTGGTTGCAAGTTTTTAAATCGTCTCAGTCAGGGAGAAAACAAGGTATAGGAAGTTAAACTCAGGGATTTCTCTCTTTGCTTTTCTTTTCTCTAAGCTTCTTTCTTATGTAGAAGGAGAGGGTTTGAAAGGATAAAATGGGGGGTATAGGAATAATATAGGAATAATTGAAAAAAGAGTAGATTATTGAATCTACTCTTAAACCAAAAAGCATTCTATAAGACAATAATGCCACATTGATATAGATTTTTGTACAAGGATTAAGGTTATTTGTGTTATAGCATACTGTATGTTATGTTTCAACTCTTGTTTAATGTATTGGACATATGCAGCTCATTTAGAAAACACAAAGTTCAGTTCCAGGCCTTTTAAAGCTGCTATTACAGACTGTTTAAGATAATTAAGTAATGTAATTTAATAGGTAGCCAATCAAGCTTATGCTCACATTAGATGTTAGACTAGTTTATCACAAAAATATGCTTCCTAGGTTGAACAGGTATTAATACCTACAAACAAGCAATGTTTGCCTATTCAGATGTGCTATAGCTAGCTAGCTATATGACAGAATATGACATTTAAAGATTTTTTTCAACAGTGAGACATGTTTTGTCCTGGCAATACCCTCATTCTACTTCAAGGAATATGAAGAACACTGAAGAATCTCCTTACGGAATTTGTTTCAAATGTGGCAAGCTAGTTACTGGGCCAATATGCCCTTGCTTCAACTGCTGAGAGTGTGCTGTCCAAGCTGGACAAACATGGATGCAGGGACATGGACTGCTAAGCTTTACAAGGGCAAATAGTTCCTACTTCACAGAAAGCCTATCAGATAACCTGGGAAAGAAGGCTGAAGGTGATGCTTCTATGACTTAGAGGTATTTGGGGTAACTGTCTATATAGCCAACTGTCTCTGTCATTTCTATAGTTTTGGAAGCTGCCTGTCTGCACTTCCTACATACTCAGGCCCTTCTCTAGTTTATGATGGGGTTGAAGACCAGAGAGTTATAGTCTCACATATAAGTTTATGTTGTTCAGGATCTAAAGAAGATGTTTTAGATTGATAATGCAAGCTATGGTAGAAATTCATTTAAGACAGAACTCTGAACTAACTAATAGAGTAATAGATAATAAGATATTGTTTCTAAGGTTACCAAAACATATGGACTAGACATAGTGTAAATATTACCTGATAGTTTTCATATTTGTTATTATTGTGTATAGTTTATTGATGTAAGAGAAAGAGCCTTTGATTGGACTAAAATGGGGAACTGTAGAGAGAATGTCTTGGGGAATGTATGGTTGTATCACTTGTCAATAAAAAAAAAAACATATCCTATAGGAAAGGGTAGAAGAGACGGTGAGACATCAAGTAGGCAGAAAGGACTCTGGGGTAGAGAGGAGAGAGCCCAGGACATGGAACCAGTCAGAAGCATGGCAGCTGAGCAGAGGTAACCAGCCGCATGGTAGAACTTAGATTAGAATGAATGGGATACCAAGTTATAAGCTAATCAGGTTACAGCCAAAGCTTATGGCCTAGGTTATTATGAAAATACTTAAGTCTCAGAGTTATTATTCTAGGAGCCTTGGGCTAGGGTGAAAACTCAGTTTATACAGGCATGTTTCCTAAAACTTCTACTAGAATGTAAAGAACCTTCATATAGGACTGATGCTTTCGTGTTGTAAAACTGATTTTAAAAATCCTGGTGCTGGTTCCTTCCTACCTTTGAACATTTATATTTCTGGGTGAAAGACACACACACACACACACACACACACACACACACAGCCTTTATATTTTAATATGCCTTCAGCAGCAGAATAGCTGGGCAATGCCTACCCTGAAGGCTGTTAGAATCTGCCTCCTACCGATAACTCAGAGTTTATTACTACTTACTCATTTCTGTGTTCCATCTTGGTTGCTCTTAACTCCAATTAGTCAGCCCTCTGAGTCACATTCTCTTGGCTCAGGGCATTTTCCTTACTTCTCTATCCCACCGCTGCACTGTCTCTCTCCCACCTTCCTTGAGGTCTCTAGCCCCCGGGAACCTAAGCCCCACCTATGTCTCTTCTCCCAGCTATTAGCTGTTGGCATCTTTATTTACCAATGAGAATTAATTGGGGCAGGTTCCCAGAAACTATGTCCAGACTCCAGATCTTGGAGGCCAGAACTTAGCATTACAATAAACAACAAAAAATAAAACCTCAACACTTTTACTTGTTTGTTTGTTTCTTGATTTGTTTCTTTGTTTGTTTCTTTGTTTTTGTGAGACAAGCTCTCTGCATTACATAGCTCTGGCCATCCTGGAACTTACTGTGTAGACTAGGTTGGCCTCAAACACTCAGAATTCACCTGCCTCTGCCTCCTAAATGCTGGAACTTGGAGGCATGTGCCGCCATGCCCAGCTTGTTTCTTGTTTTTAATACAATTGTTTATCTGTGGCAACTGCAATAGGGTATCAATTAAAATTAAAATGATCCGGAATTTTCATTTCTCCTTTTCAAGAAATATTTTCATAAAGTCAAAAGTGTTTGTCAAAGTTTTTTGTGAATTACAAAACAAATGTTTCTCTGGGATAATAATATGTTGAGTTATTAACTTGAGTTTCTTTGTTCTTGGTTTCCTGATTATCCCCCGCTCCCCCACCTTTTCTCAGATCAGCTCAATCAGCTGACTCTGTGTTCATGCTTCTGTCAAAGAATGTGGCCCCCATAGAATGGTCAACTTGGTTAATTGTGGTTGGCTAATGTTCTAAATGGTTGCTGGAACTGGTCAGTGCCTGTGCCGCGCTGGTTATTCAGTATTTTGAATACTAATGACCATTGTGGCTGGAAGGTAGAGAAAATCTGGAAGTGTATTCACCTGGCTCCGGATGCTTGAGTCCAGATTTCTAAAGAAGGGGAGGAGGATGAAAGTTCGAGCAAAGAGTTCTGCCCTCCCTTCTGGAATCAGCCTGGGCCTGGAGGGCACAGCCGTGTGGTGCATCTCGGCACTCCTGTCCCTGGATGATCTTCTGGGGACTCCTTCATCCTTAGTTGGACATAGAAGTGGCAGTTAAAGTAGCCTCACAGAGAGGTGTTCAGACCAGAGGTCCTCTGTGTCCACCCAAACTTGGCACTGTGTGAGATTCTAGGACAGTAGTACAAATCTATGTGGGGAGAGGCAGGCTGAAGGGGCTCCAGGAAGGACTAGGGTATAGTTTTCTCTTAGCCCAGCAGAGTGCCTACATGAAACAGGAATTAATTGGAACATAAGTAATATTTCTTGAACATTTGAATTCATTTCCATATTTATACTAAAACTTTCTTTGCAGCTCCTAGCCAGTTTTGTTTGTTGTTTGTTTGTTTGTCTTTGTTTTCCAAAGACAAGGTTTCTCTGTGATGCCCTGGCTGTCCTTGAACTTGCTCTGTAGATAAGCTGACCTTGAACTCACAGATATCTGTCTGTCTCTGCCTCCCAAGGGCTAGGATCAAAGGCATGCACCACCACTGCTTGGCTAGCCAGTTTTACTAAGCATTTCATTATTGAATTTAGACTAGAAATCACTAGGATACAATGTAACTCTTATAATAATATTTTAAAACATAATAAGGCTGGAGAGATGGCTTAGTGGTTAAGAGCACTGACTGCTTTTCCGAAGGTCCTGAGTTCAAATTCCGCCAACCACATGGGGGCTCACAACCATCCATAAAGAAATCTGACTCCTCTTCTGGTGTGTCTGAAGACAGCTACTTACACATACTTACATATAATAATAAATAAATCTTTTAAAAACAAAACAAAACATAATATATACTTTTTGATACACCCACTTTATCTGTTTGAATGAGAATGTTCCCATAGGCCCCAGATATGTGAACGTTGGGTCCCCAGTTTGTGGTGTTGTCTGGGGATGTTTAGGAAGAATGGCTTTGCTTGGGGGAATATGTCATTGGATTCAAAGGTGAGATTAAAAGCCTCATGTCACGTCTAGCTAGCTTCTTCTGCTTTGTGCTTGACACGTGAGTTCTCGGCTTCCTGCTCTTCTTCACGTGCCTGCCACTTACTCCCATGCCTTCTCACCATGATGTACTCTCATCTCTCTGGAATTATAAGCCAAAATAAACTCTTTCTTCCTTAAGTTGCCTTGGTCCCGGTGTTTTATCATAGTAGCAGAAAAGTAGGTAATGCACCCAGCTATAGCATAACTGGAACAGAGACTCAAGAATTAGGGAGTTAACTCAAAGCAGAGAGAAATCCTGGGCATCAGCTTTGCCTCAACTGACTTAATACCAAGAGACAGACTTCACCTCTGGTTCCTAGCATGAACATCTGGACTGGCTGGTTTTGTGAATCAACTTGACACAAGTTGAAGTTATCACAGAGAAAGGAGTCTCCTTTGAGGAAATGCCTCAATGAGATCTAGCTATAAGGCATTTTCTCAATTAATGATCAAGGTGGAAGGGCCCAGCCTATTGGAGGTGGTGCCATCCCTGGGCTGGTGGTCCTGGGTTCTATAAGACAGCAGGCTGAGCAAGCCAGGGGAAGCAAGCCAGTAAGCAGCACCCTCCATGGCCTCTGCATCAGCTCCTGCCTCCATGTTCCTAGCCTGTGTGAGGTCCTGTCCTGACTTCCTATGGTGATGAACAGCAAATATGGAAGTGTAAGCTGAATAAACCCTTTCCTCCCCAACTTGCTTCTTGGTCATGATGTTTTGTGTAGGAATAGAAACCCTGACTAAGACAACATCTTTCCTCTCATTTCCATTTGCCCATCTGTCTCATTCTGGCTTCTTTACCTTACTTCCCTATTTTTGAAACCAAAGTTAGTTACATTTTTCATTTCTAACTGGTCACATTTTATTTATTCAGAATATTGTCCTCTTCCCCCTACCAAGGAATCAGGTTTTATTTTGGAGGCGTATATCCAAAAAACTTGGAAATTTGTGGAAACTCACTCTCAAATTTCCCTGGACATGACTTTGAGGCTGTCTGAGGGAAGGGCTGAATCTCTGGTTGTAGGGGTCTATTGCAATTTGGCAATGAGAAGCTGGGGAAATTGGCTTCAGGAGGAGTAAGAACTTCACCTATATTCAGTGGAGGGAGTCGGTAGACATATCCGATTTGTCGTTGGTGGAAAGGAAAGAATCTTTTACCTGGACCTCTCTTTCTTGAGTGTCCATGTGGTGGACCATAGCCCCGATGATTCTGACCTTTGAGTTCTTGGCTATTGGAGGGTGGGTCACAAGGTCCATAGTCAAGGAAATCATGTCCCTGGGGGTGATGTCCATGGGGGTGGTGACCGTAGGGGTGGTGTCCGTGGGGGTGGTGATCATGGGGCTGGTGACCGTGGGGGTGGTGACCATGGGGCTGGTGACCGTGGGGGTGGTCACCATGGGGGTGGTGACCGTGGGGATGCTGTCCATGAAAGTGGTGTCCATGTGGCCGATGTCCATGGCAAGGATGCTCATTACAACTGTGATTATGAGAGGGTCTATGGGTCCTGATGGTGCCAGAAGGAGGGGGATGGCCAGAGGGCAGTTGTGGAAGGGCTCCTTCTTGAAGGGGTGGTCTGTCTGAGTTATCTTTTCCTTCAGGTGGAGGTGGGCATCCAAGTTCATATGTCTTATGGGTATGATGATCCCTGGATCCACTGAGCTTACACAGATGTTTGTCACAAAGAGGATGCTCATGGCCCCAGTGGGGTTTCATGTCACTCGTGTTTTTATGATCCTGGTAAAGTATACAGAACATGAATATAATTATGCAAAAAGTTAGATTTTAGGCTTGATTGAGACTGGAGGATCTCAGAGATTTCACAAATTGATTTAAGAAGCAGGATACCCAAAAAGCCACTGATTTTTTTAAAATTACTATTTCATAATATGTAGGGGTTTGCCTGCATGTATATCTGTGCACTGTGTGTGTATGTGTGTGTGTGTGTAGTGCCTGTGGAGGCCAGAGAAGTCATCAGATCCCCTAGAATTGCAGCTACAGACAGCCATGAGCTGCCATGAGAGGCTGGGAATTGAACCCTGGTCCTCTGGAAGGGCAGCAAGTAACTCTTAACTGCTGAACCATCTCTCCAGCTCTGGTTCTTACATTTTTTCTAACCAAATTATATTAAAATAAAAAAGAAGTGTGTCATTGAATAGCATTATTATTTCCCCAAAGGAATATGAAAAATCAGAAAGTTAATATGTAAGAGTTGTCCTTTGGATGAACTACATGCTGTTTTATGAAAAATTGTATTAAAATTATTTTTCTCATTTCAATGAGAAGTGATGAAACTCTATCAAGGAACAGTAACTGTCTATTAAACTAGAATTTTTGATGGATCTGACATTCCCAACACAGTCCCAAGACACTCTCTAGAAGACAGACACTTAGTTTTAGCTTTAAAAAACAAACAAATAAAAAAACCCAGAGTTTTCCTCTATAGCTCAGCTTGGCCTGGAACTTGGCTATTTTTCTATTTCAGCTTCCCACATGTTAGAATTACAGTTGTATACCAAAACAGACCTTAATTAAAAAGAAAAATCTATGGTTAGGCATGGTGCTGTACATCTGGTTAGGTGTGGCAGTGTATAACTTTAATCTCAGCACTTAGGAGCCAGAGGTAGGCAGATCTCTGTGAGTTTGAGGCCCGTTTGGTTTACATAGTGAGTTCCAGATTAGCCAATGCTGCACAGTGAGATCTTGTCTCAAAAAACAAAACAAAACAAAACAACAAAGGAGCAAACAAATAAAATCTATGGAGCTAGGTTTTTGGTGACAACAAACCTACTCTGTGATTCTGTCTTTCTTTCTCTTCCACTCACACACACATGTACACACACATGTATACACACACACACACACACACACACACACACACACACACACATACACATCATAAATGAACTAAATGTGCTATGCGAGAGAAATCGTCACTTGGTCTGGTCCTGCTCATGATGAGGGATGCTCAGCCAACCCACCTCAATGTTGAAGACTTCACAGTTTATGTCAGTGTTTTCTGGGGTTTCCAAGTCAGAGGCTTCTATACTGTAGGACAAAACTGCTCTGCAGAATCCAAAGACCTTTAAAGGGAAATGCCTGTTAGCATGTGTGGGAGGAGTAAACAGTGAATGTGCCCATGCATGTGTGTGTGTCCACAGCTTTAAAGGAACAAGAGGAAAGGGGCCAGGTCTGAATTTTCCTGGTGGAAGAATCAATCTGATTAAGGAGGAAGTCCTGGAGTCAAACCAAGCTTGACAGGACCACAGTAAAGTCCTCACTTGTCATCTGGGATACCTGTGAGCGTCGATGCTTGGTGTAGATGGCCTTAGTGTATGCTGGCTATTAGCTCACTAAGCCTTTAGTCTTTTTTATTTTTTTGTAAAGATTATTTTATTTATTTATTTATTTTATGTATATGAGTACACTGTAGCTGTGCAGATGGTTGTGAGCCATCATGTAGTTGCTGGGAATTGAACTCAGGACCTCTGCTCATTTCAGCCCAAAGATTTATTTATTATTATATGCAAGTACACTGAAATTGCCTTTAGCACATGGAAAGAGGGCATCAGATCTCATTATGGATGGTTGTGAGCCACCATGTGGTTACTAGGATTTGAACTCAGGACCTTCAGAAGAGCAGTCAGTTCTCTTTCCAGCTCCCTAAGCCTTTAGTCTTAAAGAGTTGAAAATTCAATTCTAGGCATATGCATGTAATGCCATGTATATCCTGAAATCATTTTACCCTCTGCAAGTAAGAATGAATATGCGTGCTTACCTTTTAGGGTGGTGTGAATGTTAGTCAATGAACATGTGTATGAGGAGCCCCTTAGGCACTCTCTAAGTGATAGGGCATCATACTTACTGGAGGGTATCTGGGGAATCGCTGTGTGGAGCAGTTCCTCACCGAGAATTCCACATAGTAGTTGGTTCTTTCCCCTCCTCTCTAGAACAGAGGAATCAACATAGTTTCAAGAACATAAAAGCTAAGAGGGAAAAGTAATAGATACTCATTATATAACATCTTGTAAGACACTATGGAAATTAAAATAATGAATACATGCTATTTTCCTTTGGTTTCTGCTGAATACAAATATATTACATCAGTGATAAGAGATCACCATTTTCCAGAAATTCTGTAGTAAACAGGCAGAAGCATAGCAGGGAAAAACACTCTCCCTGAGCCCCAGATCCTTGTTCTTGGGGGAGTCCCTTCTTCTTCTTCTTCTTTTTTTTTTATGTTTTTATGTGTGAGCTGTTTTTCCTGCATATGCTTCTGTCCACGGAGGTTGGAAGAGGGTGTCAGGTGATCCAGATCAAGAGTTACAGATGATTGTGAACCATTACGTAGGTTCTCAGAATTCAACCCAGGTCCTCCCGAAGAGCAGTCAGCGCTCTTAACCTGTGAGCCATCTTCCCAGCCCTATTCGCACTGGTTTGATGTGCTTCTCTTTACAGGCTTTGTCCACATGTGGGAGTGTACAGACATTTAAATACCTCATATACATGGACTCATACGCTAAGTATTGTTTCGCAGCCTTCTTCTTCCCTCTTGCCAGTGCCTGTTGGCTCAGAGCTTTCTTCCTAGGATGCCACATTATATGCACCCCATTGCTTGAAACACCGTGATCTATTTGGTTTTCCCCTTTCAAAACACTTGGCAGGGCTGGGGAGATATTTCAGTGTTTAAGAGTACATACTGCCTTTTCAAAGGACCAGTTCAATCCCCAGTCAGGAAATCCAATGCCCTCTTCTGGCCTCTGGGCGCTCAGCGCGCGCACACACACACACACACACACACACACAAATAAATAAATAAATTTTAAAAATACATATTTAAAAAAACCAAATGCCAAAACATTAATTGGCTGTTCCACATGACAGCTCTGGGTGGGAGGCACTAGAATCCTAGGTCTACAAAGTAGAGACTTGCAGCCTCAGCTATAAAGCTGGTCATGATGAGGCTTTTTTTCTGTGCCTCAGTATTCTACCATAAGGAGGCTAACATTGGATGTTTTTTAGTGCTCAAATAATCCAATAATGCTCTTGTCTTTCCTTTGGCTTTTTTTCCCCCTGTCAGATCATAATTCTAACCTTATCCTGTTGTCTTTTCAATAAGAGAAGTTTATGGGATTGCTGTTCACTAAGCATTAAAGGCTACAACGATTTAAAAGGCAGCTGCCCAGGTGAGGCCGGTGTACTGGGTGAGCCGTTCAGCTCACATCCGCCAGGCTGGGGTAGTGGGAACTCACCGCTCTTATAACCCGTTCTGCCCTTTCCACTCTGAAAGAGGCAAAGTCACCATTCTCCCTTTTGTACTTGTCGAGGGCTTTACGGGCTTGCTCTCTGTAGAGCTCGGAATCCTCAAAGAAGTCGAAGAGTACAGGACTGTCTTTGGTGTTTCGAAGTGCTGAAGAGACTAGAGGAAGGAGAAAGATTATCAATGTCACAGGGTCAGAGTTGGAAGCGGCAACATCAACTCTAGATCAGAATACAGTACATGTTAGCACAGCCCCAAGAGGGACACTGTTATTACAGACGGACTAATTGAAGGTTAAAGTAACTTGTCAAGATCAATCAGTGAGGCAGCAACTGTTCTTCCCTGCCGCTCCATGGGACCTCCATTCATGACGCTATGCCCACTCCAGCCTTCACAAAGTGCTGAAAGATCTACCTTTGCTTCCTATCTTTGTCAAGGAGAGAGTGTTAGTTTAAGTTAAAGCTACAGAAAATGGTTGAGCATAATCTCTCTCTCCCCCTCCTCCCTCTCTCCCTCCCTTCTTCTCTTCTTCCTCCCTCCCCCTCCCTCACCTCCCTCTCTTTCCCTCCCTCCCTCTCCTCCCTCTTTCTCCCCCTCCCTCCTTCTCTCTCCCCATCCCTTCCCCCCTCTCTCCCCCTCTCTTTCTCTCACTCTCTCTCACTCTCTCTCTCCTTTCTTTTACACCCACAGGGAATCATCCCGTAGCTCCCCTCAGACCCACACTACAGCCTCCCGGAGTGCTGGGAATAAAGGCCTGTAATAGCATGTCTTATTTCTTTCTTTTGTAAAGCAATTTCCTGTATAAGCTGCTGCGTTGTTGATGCTCTTCAGTATGAACTGCTCAACTGTTTAAGCTGAAATATGCCCTTTTAAAATTAATTTTTATCTGGGCAGCGGTGACTACGCCTTTAGTCCCAACATTCAGGAGGCAGAGGCAGACAGATCTCTGAGTTCAAGGCCAGCCTAGTCTACAAAGTGAGTTCCAGGACAACCAGGGCTAAACAGAAAAACCCTGTCTCATGAAAAAACAAGCAAGCAAACAAACTTAATTCTTTTGGAAAAAATACTAAAATACTTAAGAGTCTGGACTCTAGAGCCAATCAATGCTGTGGAGATGCAGACATAGCATTCTTTGTCATGCCTCAATGTGCTTCTGAGAACACACTCTGCGATCTTTGCTGGCCCCAATTATTTTTATCTCTGCAATCAAAAGTTCCACAATGTTTACTTCATAGCCTTGTGTGAGATTAAATGGAATGATTGGCACTATATAACACAGTCTATAATATTTTATACACTAGAATATAGAACTTTTAACTGTTGAGGCCAATTCTTATCAAGTGCTAAGTATTCTGCAAAGCATACTCATTCTACTTAAATCCAACAAGAATTCTAAACAAGGGAAGCCTAAATGGATTAAGTAACCTGCTCCCTGAGTCACAATTACTCTGGAGATAAAATGGTTGGAGCTGGCCCGAGTTCAATGGCATGACCTTGGAGGCAAAATCTAGACACAATGAAGACATGGTTCCATCTCAACAGTTTTGACTCAGAAATGACTGGTAAATAATGAGGTTTGAATTTGAGCTTGAGCCTGCCTAACCTCAGAAGTCTCTGCAATAAATTCCCACATCTATACAGTAAATCTCTGTATGTAAAGTGAGGTATGCCAGGGGCAGGAAGCTGTCCTCTGTCTATCGTCGGGAGACATGTACTAATTAATGGAGGACACAAGGACAGGCACCCTCTCCCATTCCACAATGTTGTTACATAATGGATACCACTGTGTGACCGAGTTCTATGTTACGTTGGAATCAATTAGCAATTCAGCAGATGACTTACCAGAACTTGTGGTGCAGTTGTAGCCATTTACGCTAAGATCTTGAGACTCATTTGAGTATCTTGTGACTATTACCTTACATTGTCCAATCACCTGTAATAGAAGAGGATTTTAAGCCCTTATCAAACTATGTGCCTCAGTTTGACTTTGAGGAAACACAGTGACCAACTCACATAACATGTATTTGGGGGTTTCTCTATCAGTCTTCTCACAGACTGTGTGCTGCACACCACTGACACCCCAAACCCTTATGAGAGCACCTGTTTAAATGGACTGTGACTACATCCAAATGTTTTCAAAGTAGGCAGCACTAGATAGAGCCCCTCAGTGTGTAAAACTCTCACTTCTGGAATTGACATCCTGTGCCTGCTCATTCCTTTGGACTCTTGCTTCTGACAGGGAGACTGGCTTCAGTATCCAGGTCTATACACAGGCCGAGACCTAATTCCTCACTGCTAATTCCATTACTGTTAATGGGATCAGTCTTCACAGCACACAATCCCAGTTCAAATCCATAGGCTGTGTGGCCTGGAAATGACACTGGAGTCCATGTACCCCAACTCTCCCTTTAGAGTTGAGAAGACTGAAGTCTAAGGATATTTGCTGATTTACTCAAGACTTGAAGCTAAGCCAGGCAGTGGTGGCGCACACCTTTAATCCCAGCACTTGGGAGACAGAGGCAAGTGGATTTCTGAGTTTGAGGCCAGCCTAGTCTACGGAGTGAGTTCCAGGACAGCCAGGGCTACACAAAGAAACCCTGTCTCAAAACAACAACAACAACAACAAAATCCCAAAAACCCAAAAAACCCACCCACCCCCCCAAAAAAAGACTTGAAGCTTAGTGATTCTGTCTCAGGGGGTCAGGAGAGTTCTACTGAAGGTTAATATCATTTGCATGAATCTTAAATCAGCAGCAGCTTTTCCCATTGTAGTGGCCCAGCATATGAGCAGACCCGATGGAAGAACGATGAGAGGAGTCCAGTGGCCCCAGTTACTTACTATTTCAGATGGCCACCTAGCTGGAAGACAGTCATCTTGGGCTTTTGTGGAGAGGACCCAACAGTCAGATTCTATCACATCTAAAACTAAGTAGTAGACAGTGGCTGTTCCCTAAGGGTGACAAAGAAGGAACAGGTCAGGAGGACGCGGAAACATGGAGGTTTTTTTTCTGTTGTTGTTTTGGTTTGGTTTAGTTTATGCTTGATTTTTTTTGTTTATTTTATTTTTTAATGATTTACTTATTCTTATTTTGTGTACATTGGTGGTTTTGCCTGTATGTTTGTCTGTGTGAGGGTGTTAGATTCCCCTAGAACTGGTGCTGGAAATTGAACCCCAGTCCTCTGGAAGAATAGCCAGTGCTCTTAACTGCTGAGCTACCTCTCCAGCCCCCTGTTTGTTTGTTTGTTTGCTTTTTAAAGATGTGTTTATTTATTAAGTATACTGTTCTGTCTGCATATATGCCTGCATGCCAGAAGAGGGCGCCAGATCTCATTACAAATGGTTGTGAGCCACCATGTGGTTGCTGGGAATTGAACTCAGCACCTCTGGAAGAGCAATCAGTGCTCTTAACCTCTGAGCCATCTCTCCAGCCCTGTTTTTGTTTTTAATAAAAGCAATCTCTTCCTTTCCCTTTCCTTTCTTTCCCTCTACTCTCCTCCACTCCCTTTCCTTCCCATCCCTTCCCCTTTCTTTCTCTCTTCTTCCTTCCCCTTTCCACTTCTCTACCCCTTGTTCATTCTCTCTCTTTTTAAAGAACAGAATCTCAGGATGTAAGAACCCAGGCTGGCTTTGAACTGATCTTTCTGCTTTAGAGTCCCATGTGCTGAGATTACAGGCATGCACTACTATGGATCCAGAGGTTTCCTCTCTCATCTTTAAAAAGCTGCCACTAAGTGGTCCATTGGTTTGGGTAGTGTTGAAAGTGCAAGCCCAGAGTTAAAGGTGACAATAGCCACCACCTCCTCTGGTCTGTATTTGTGGTCCTGTTCTCTATTCCTGAACTGGCTTTCCTTAATCTTAGCTGAAGCTAAACTTCTTCTCTTGATCTCTCTGGAGTTCCCTTGTTCTCAGTGACTTTATTAATTATTTTGTGTGTGTGGGGGGGGTTCTGGCTATACAAATGTAAATCTGCATGGGGCTCACATCTCTGATTCCAAAGCTCCGAAGGATCAAGAGTTCAAGGGCAGCCTGAGCTAGCAGCAGCAGCAACAGCAACAGCAGAACAAAACAAGCAACAAAAAACATAAATACATCTTGCAATTATGAGGGTTTTTTCCTCTAGCCAATCATAAACAAGGTTGAATTGTCTTTCCTTGAAATGTGTCTCATGTCTTGTCTGGTCCATAGTTTGACCACTGCCTGGGTCTGGTCCTCCTTTCCACATTCCTGGATACATGAACAGCTTCTTAGTTCATGTCCCTGTCACCTGCCTCTGTCTCCTCAGTCCCATTGTGTCCCTTCCTCCCACTTTTCTGTACTGCCATTCAGAGGTAGCGCCATTCTCTTTGAACCCTGTGTCAGACAAATGTGATAAGAGTGTGACAGATGGTCTTTAAATTGCTTGTTGTATTAAGTTGCTGTGTTCCTGTTTTCTGTATTTGGCTGGGGTCTCCTGTCTCCCATGCTGTAAAAAGTATAAACTGCTCTGTGCATCATCTGCAGTTAGCTGTGGTCTGGCTTCCTGCTTTCAGACATTCCATCACAGACAATGTATGAATTTTATGTTGTTGTTGTTGTTACTATTATTGCTGCAGGGGATGGAAACAGCATCTCTCCATAGTCCCGACTAGCCTATCAAATCCCGTCTAAACAACCATACAATCTAAATGAAGATGGTAAACTTGGTTGGTTTCAAGATTAGCCCATACTCTCTTCCAACTTCACACTGAACCTGTCTTTTCCAGAGCCCTATTGAATTTCTATAATCCCTACCTGCTTATTCAATTGCTTTGCAATATCACTCTTTCTAATTCCCTGCTCACCTTGAGGAGATGTAGTATTAGAACATACCTATTCAAATCCCGTCTATTCTCCAGAACTCACCAGCATATTTCCCTTTCAGTGTTAAGAGATCTGTCATTAAATCAGTTCAATATCTTTGGCATGCATATGGTCACAAAAATATCCTCTTTTCCACAGTTGGCCTGTGAACAGTTGGTGAATTTTGCAGGCTATTATTTTCTTGAGAAGCACAGCTAATTCTAGTTTTCTTTTAAAAGTTCCCAGTCTTCTATGGGCTCTATAGTGCTTCAGAATAGTTATAGATGATGCATAGTTACTGACAAGCCAATAACAAAGATTACTTTAAAGGCAAACCCAACAATTTAGAGCACGCCTAAGAAACTAAACAGGAAACCTGACTAAAGTCGTCAATTATGCAAAGGATTCTGCTCTGAGGCCCCAGTCCCTTTCCCCCTTTCCACACTGTCTCCCAGCTCAACTCTTCTATTGGCCATGTCTTACCACTCTGTCCAAGTGGGCGTCAGAGACCCGCAGCAGCTGGAAAGCATAGCCACTCCTCCGCCCTTTATTGATCAGGTCTAGAACTTTCTCAGCCAAAGGCTTGGAAGCATCACAGTTGGTGGGACTCAGGGCATGGGAACAATGCAGGGTGACTAGAAGCAATGCTGTGGTGAGCACCTTCATTGTGCTAAACCATCCTCGGGTGTGGTCCACCATAGCAGAGAGTTCTACAGTGATGCACACTCAATTGATAAAGGTCTTTATAGACTTTTTTGTTGTATAACTGGGCATGTCCACTTTGACCCCAGGTTCAAATATCTGTCAGCAGTCTGTAAATGATTAGTGTAGAGAAAGTTGAGACATAACACTGATGAGTAGATAAAAAATTCATTTGTGCAATAAGCTATATCTGGTGGACAACTGATTCAGGGTGTGCTTGACCCTAAGCACTTATTGAGTTGGTATGGGGATGGAGTTGGGAGTAAGTTTTCTTTTATCTGTCTCATTTGGAAATCTCTGCTGTCAGCTGTGTCTTTGGATTATGGTGCTAAAATTCCTTAGCAGAACACAACCGAATTATCTGAGGGCGGTAACACATTCCACAGCCTGCCTCTTGAAGGGCATGGCCTTCAGCTGTGACTGTGGAATCAGATGGACATTTCTAATTCTGACCCTGTTATTACTGTGTGATGCTGTAGAACACCTCTGCCTTAGTCACTGTTCGACTGCTGTAAAGAGACACCATGACCCCAGCAACTCTTATAAAAGAAAGCATTCAACTGGAGCTTGCTTTTGGTTTCAGAGGTTTAGTCCCTTATTATCATTGTGGGAAGCATGGTGGCATGCACAGGCAGACATGGTATTGAGATATCACTGAAAGTTTTACATCTGGATCCACAGGCAGCAGGAAGAGAGAGCCACTGGGCCTGGCTTGGCTTTTTGAAACTTCAAAGCCCAATGACACACTTCCTCTAACAAGGCCACATTCACTCCATACCTCCCAATCCTTCTCAAGTAGTGCCATTCTCTGGTGACTAAGCATTCCAATGCATATGAGCCTATGTGGGAATGTCTAAATTAAGTTCCTATTGCTGTGATGAAACACTTGACCAAAAGCAACTTGGGGAGGAAAGGATTTATTTGGCTTACATTTCTACATCCACATTCATCATTGAAGGAAGTTGGGACAGGAACTCAGCAGAAGGAACTGGAGGCGAGACTTGATACAGAAACCCTGGATAAGTGCTGCTTACTTGCTTGCTCCTTATGGCTTGCTCACTCTGCTTTCTTATAGAACTCAGGGCCACCAGCCCTGGGTGGCCCCACCAACAATAGGCTGGGCCCACCCCTATCAATCGCTAATTAAGAAAATATTCTACAGGCTTGACTATAACCCAAACTTACGGAAGCATTTTCTTAATGGAGGTTCCCTCCTCTCAGATAACTTTAGCTTGTCTCAAGTTGACATAAAACTATCCAGCACAAGGATGGGACATTCTTATTCAACCCACCACATCCTTTGACTCTTAGATTTTTTTATTTATAAAATGTAAATTGATAGTTCTTGGCAATGCCGTGTAATGAATAAGAAGCCATGTCTATGTCAGTCGGTGTAATTTTGGGTACAGCATAAGTGCAGAGTAACTGGTACCACTTACTAGTACTTGTGCTATAACTAGGGGTCCCTCCATGCCCTCCTTGTTACTTGTGGTCCTTAAAACAAATCATACGAAAGAAGACACTGGTGAGACAGATAGGGGCTAAGAAATTGGGTGACTATCTCATCTGGGGAAGGGCTTGTCACTGGGAACAACAGGGCTGGCTGACTACAGTAGCCTTCCTCTAACCTCTCCACAGGGTGGAGCCTCCATGCTTGTAAAGGCTGCAGTCTCAGAAGGAACCCAGGAGATCCTGCCTAGGTTCTTTCCTCACTGCTGCATGGAGTGTCACTACAGCATCTCACCTCTTCTTGAACTTTCTCTACAGTGAAGATCTGCAGCAATGGTGACTAACCTTACCTTCACATTAGAAGCAGTCAAAGAACTTTAAGAAAAATCCTGGTATTGGACTGGAGGTACTTCTTGGTGGTAAACTCTTGCCAAGCATGCACAAAGCCCTGGGTTTCACACACAGAAGGAAAACTATCCCTGTAGATGGAAAAGGGAAGACTACAATTGAATGTCATGATGGACCCTTCAGTCTCTGATGTTTGTTCAGAGGGTTTATATAATGATGGAGAGTGGTATATGTGCTGTTTCCAATCGATGGCATAGGACACACACACACACACACGCACACAAACACACACACAAGGTGGCGGCTACTGTCAATACCCCTGTGATGGTTTGTATATGCTTAGTCCAGGGAGTGGCACTATTTCAAGGTGTGGTCTTGTTCGAATAGGTGTGTTACTGTGGGCTTGGGCTTTAAGAGCACTGTCCTAGCTTCCTAGAAGCCAGTCTTCTGCTAGAAACCTTTAGATGAAGATGTAGAGCTCTCAGCTGCACCTGCACCATGCCTACCTGGATGCTGCCATGTTCCTGCCTTGATGATGCCAGAATGAATCTCTGAATCTGTAAGTCAACCCCCAAAATATTGTTTTTATAAGAGTTGCCTCAGTCATGGTGTCTGTTCACAGCAGTAAAACCCTAACTAAGAGAACCCCAGACCTTAAAGACCAATGAAAAGAGGCTGAGGGTTGGAAATAGTTTAGTCATTCCAGGCTGGGCCTTTAAGGGGAGACTGGTTGACAAAGAGTTCAAATTACTTTAAGAGAAATGTGAAGAAAACTTCAGAGGCTAGAGAGATAGCTCAACAGTTAAGAATAGATATGGCTTTCATAGACTCATGCATGTGAATGCTTGGCCCATTGGTGTGGCACTATTAGGAGGTGTGGCCTTGTTGGAGGAAGTGTGTCATTGTAGAGGTAGGCCTTGAAGTCATATATCTGTTCAAGCTCTGCCCAGTGTGGAATACAGGACAGTCTCCTTCTAATGCACTCAGATCAAGATGTAGAACTCTCGGTTCTTCCAGCACCAAGTCTGCCTGCACCATGTTATGCTTCCTCCCCCATAATGATAATAGACTAAACTTCTGAAACCATAAGTCAGCCCCAATTAACTCTTTTCCTTTATGAGAGTTGCCTTGGTCATGATTTCTCTTCACAGCAATGAAACACTAACTAAGACAAGCACTGTCTGCTCTTCCCAGAGGATCCAGGTTCATTTCCCAGCACCCACATGGCAGCTCACACCTGTCTGTAACTCCAGCTCTAGGGCTGTGACACCCTCACACAGACATACATGCAGGCAAGACACCAATAAAACATAAAATAAAAATAAACTATATCTAATTATATATAATATTATATAGAGACAGTAATTCAGTGAACTAAGAGTCAAAACAATAAGTATTTATGTTCTCAACCATGGAGGAGTTGAACTGGTGCTCAATTAGCAGTTTCACTTTACTGACTAGGACTCATGGTGCTGGAAGATGCTCTGCACACAGTAATCATAAATCTCTCATAGCTTCAAATGTTGTGATCTAAAATAGCAACTTGCCTGCAGCATATACTTATTGGTGCACTAGTGGTTCAGATGTTGTGAGAGCAACCACTCACTTCTCAGGTGAAGCTAGGCCCTGCTCCACGATATGGAACCCATGCCCAACATGCTAATGAGGCCAAGAACCCAAGACTAGATAGGGACCCAGGGAAAAACCTACTACTATTAATCTGCTAAGTGAGCATAATAATGAAATGACTCCAAATGACATTTTGCTATACCCATAGAGCAGAGTATTGCCCAACCTTCAACAGAGAAGCTTATTCTTGAAGTAGGTGGTAATTAATGCAGAGACCCACAAACTAGAAAATGTGCAGAGAGTAATCCAGATTGTAAGAGCCAGAGGTAGTGGATGATTCCAAGGAAACATCATGTTCCAGATTCACCAGGGCTAATTCACATGTGATCTCAGAGTCTGGGACATCATACACAAGACCTGCATAAGGTCAAGCCAGATAAATTTCTAGCATGGAGAAGGGGAGTGAATGCCACTAACTAAAAAGCTATTGGCAATTGATGATACTGCTGGGAGAGGGGAAATCAGTTTCCTTCAGTGGAGTGACGCTGTGCATATTGACCACATTCCAGGACGGCCTCATGCTCAGGAGTAGTTAACCAACAACAAAAAACATGGACTCCATTTTTTT
>NW_022196894.1:20653574-20656654 GCF_008632895.1 Mastomys coucha | reverse complement strand
TTTTTTGTGCTTTGTGCCCTTGGGAGGAGGTTTGGTCTTGTGGGTGTGCGTGCCCCCCCCTTTTTTTTAAGAGAGAGAAAGAACAAGACATTGGGAGATTGGGAATGGAAATGTTAAAAATATACTGTATGAAGAAAATGTTTAAATAATTTTTAAAGAGACAGCTGGAGGATATCTATAGCACCTCATCTAAGAACATTGCCCTTTTTAATCATAAAAAGGCAAAGTTACTAGAGGCTGAAATCATAGTCACAAACTGCAGAAAGAGCATTTGTGACAACAGTAAGCCTCTGATCCTAATAGATCCATTAGATTAAATCTTCTAGTGATGTTATAGACATTTGGGTTTATGTGTATATGGCAGTTCTGCCTAAGAAAAGATGTTAAATGGATTTTTTTTTTTAAAAAAAAGTAAAGAGAAAAGAAAAGGTAGTTGGAGTCTGGGCATTTTGTACAGGATACTGCCCAGGGTACAGAATCCAACCAGTGGAGCCCACCAGAATGGGGATTTCATCTTCTTTCCATTTCCAGTCAACATCCTGAGATCAAGAAGCATCAAAAGGACACACTTTATTGGCCTGTCTACATTTGATCGTCTGTGTCCTTCCCAATTCCCACTACCTCGCATCTAGTGCTGGGGACCATACCCCTATGGAACCCTGTTAGTGAGTCTCAGGGTGGGAGAATCAGAGGGTTCTTCTCCTTTGCAGGCCCTGGGCACTCAGCGGAGCGCAGTTCCTTTCCAGGGAACGGCAGTACCACCAGCTTCTTTTCCCCAGGCTCCAGGTACAGGAAGGAAACATCCAGTGTGTCCCCTTGGGGATTTGTGGTTAGATCCAGCTGCACAGGGAAGGTTTCCTCGGGACTCTCTCCCTTGGACTCCTCAGGCTTCTCAGCATCCAGGTCAGGAAGGTGTTGGATAGATCCTCTTGGTGCAGTTATGGAGGGGGAGCTGGTAGGGGCTGTGTTTTTCTGAGGGAGTTTCTTAGGGCTCTGGGTAACAGCAGGGTTCTCATCTCCAGGGACCTGAGCCTGAAATAACAATGTTTTTTTTTTTAAATGCAGAATTCTACAGGGAATGCCCTACCATAATCCACACCAGGCAAAGTTGTTTTGTGACTGCATGTTTGTAACATGGTCTTAAGATAGCCCAGGTTCAAATTCATCACCTCCAACCTCATCCCCTGAGTACTGGGATTACAGGCATGGGCTAACAGATTCGTCTTTGCTTGGGGCATTTCTGAATGTTTACAGAAACCAGCTACACCAGTGGTTCTCAACCTTCCTAATGCTGAGACCCTTTGAAACAGTTCATGTTGTAGTGACCCTCAACCATGAAATTATTTTCATAATCCCACTGTTCTTATGAATCATAATGTAAATATCTGTGTTTTCCAAAGGTCTTAGGCGACCCCTGTGTTGCCTCCTGTGGTTGAGAACCACTGAGCTCAGGAATAGGCCTCCTGATAAAAAGATCGACAACAAAACAGGTAAGGGCCAGTTAGAAGTAAGACCTGCAGCAGCTGGACATGAAGTCTTTCATTTCAGAGCAGTGATTTAGAGGGGCTTAAAGATGTACTCGGGGTCCCCAGGGAGTTGCCTTTGCTACCAGGAGTGGCAGCAGGTGGCCTCTTTTACTGTTTGTTTCATGTTACACCCAGTGTAGTGCCCTCCATCCAAGTCTCGCAGGTCTGTCTTAGACATCAGAACAGACAGGTGATGAGGGTACCAAGACCCAGACAGGTAAGGGGTGGCAGCAGAGCTTACAGGGACTGAGCAGGGAGGAAGCCCAGGCAGCCTGTCTCACTGGATCAGGCTACCCAACAGTAAGTACTTAGTGTTTGTGGAGAGAGAATAAACACCTTCATGGAAGTGATTCTCTCTGAGGTGAGAGCGGCTTCTAGGAGACACTGACTGGATTTAGCACCAGGAAGGCTTACGCTGTGCAAGTGTGTGGTTCACTGTGTTGTTCGTGAGTCTTCTCCCTTATTCTGCAGGGCTGTACTGGAACTAAAACAGTAGGGTATGCTTATCTCCTATATGTGTGGGTTTATGTAGCCTATGTAAAGTGATCCTGAATCTTGGGAAAAGCCAAAAGAGGTTGAGAAATAGGAACCTAGAAATACATCACCTGATTCCACTAAAAAACATGTGTGTGTGTGTGTGTGTGTGTGTGTGTGTGTGTGTGTTACAGTTAGAATGGTAGGGTTCAACAGGGAACATCATGCTCTTGCCAGCCCAGCGACCTGAGTTTAACTCCCCAGACTCCATGCAAAGGAAAGAACAAACTACACCATGTTGTCCTCTGACTCCACTTGTATGCCATGGCACACGTGCTCAATACACTTACACTGTACAAACACACAATGGTAATATATTTTTTTTTCAAAAGATAAATACCTGAGATTCGAAAAACTCACAAGTCACAGTGACAGACTTCTCTAAGGGTTGAATCAGAGGAACTTGCCTCGGAGGACCTTGGAGCAGAGAACCTTGGCAAAGACCAACGGGCTAAAGGAAAGGCATCATGTGAGTATTAAGTTACTGGTGAGCAGAGCTGCAAGCCCCTCCCTTTCCGCTTACGTAATGCATAGCTGAGCCATGCTTTTCTGCTCCTACCTTGGAAAAGGGCAGGCTTTCAGCCATGTCCCTGTGAATTATCTAAAAACAACTGAATCCAGCTCGATTCCAGCAATGGGAACGGTGGTTTTAAAGAAGGTCTCCCTGTGTCTACACACTGTCCATGGCTTGGCCCTGAGTCTGCCCTTGGCCGATTAGAAGCTTGGTGTTTTCTTCTCTGCAGCAGCCCTGAATGTGTTCTGAATGAATTTTTGTCTTCTCAGGCAAAAACACTCTCAGTTCCTTAACCTTCTATCTATTTGAAAATAAAATTGTAGGTTTTTATTATAAATGTAATAAATTACTCTTTAGAACTATACGAACAAAAGAAAAGACTGACCCGCAATTCCGTGCATGGTTCTCATTACCAGTAATCTTTTGATCCTTTTCTTCTAATCTTTTCCCTTTGCACGTATATTTTTCTTTTAAACTCTAGGATCATATTGCATATGACATTTTAA
>NW_022196894.1:20651849-20653523 GCF_008632895.1 Mastomys coucha | reverse complement strand
TAAAACTATTTTGTCACTGAACAATATATTGTAAAGATCTTTGTATGACATTTGATAGTCTTTTTTTTTCAATTATTATCTTTATAATGGCTACCTAGTATTCCTCTGTATTTAATAAAGTCTCTTTTGTCAAACAACTAGATGAATCTACTTTTTTTAAACACTGAAAGTTTCTTTTCATATATCTCTAAGTTTCTTCTTTACAGTAAATCCATACATGGTGGTTTAAATGAGAGTGGCTCTATAGCCTCCTATATCTGAATGCTTGGTTCCCAGATGGTAGAATTGGTTGGGAAGGGTTAAGGAGGCGTGACCTTTATTGGAGGAGATGTATCACTAGGATTGGGATTTGAGGTTTCAAAAACCCAGTTAACTCTCTCTGCTTCCTACTTGCGGATGGAGATGCAGCTGCCAGCAACTGCTGCAGCACTGTGCCTGCTTGCCTGCATCATGCTGTGCACCGTGATGGCCACGGATGCTGACCCTCTGAAACCACATGCCTCAAACAAAGTCTATCTTCTATGTGCCTCCTTGGTCACATGAAGACCAGACATTTCTCTAGGTGGGAAAATTCCTTAGTGTAAAATGGTGGCCCAGACTCCCCTTCTTTCTCTTCATTTCCATGGCTCAGAGGCTCTAAGAGAAACATCTAGAGAAACTGAAGGAACCTGTGGCAAGAACAGGTAGACACTCCACATTATATATTTCCTTACCATAGAAAAGTCATAGTGTGTAACATTTTTAAGGATAAGTGAACTATTGTAAAAAAAAAAAAATGCTGCATCAAATTTCAAAGAACTCTTAAGTATAGCCCAAAAAATGTACCAAAATACATCTAAACAAGCTATCTAGCATTACTTTATATCCTTCTCCATGTCATATGAAGACCAGAAATTTCTCCAGGTAGGAAAATCTATTAGTGTAAAATGGTGGCCCTTCTTTCTCTTTATCTCCATAGCTCAGAGGTTCTAGGAGAACCTTCTAGAGAAACTGTAGGCGCCTGTGGCAAGAACATGTGGATATTCCACACTAGCTAGAATTTCATGAGCTATCAAACCTTGCAGACTTTCTGGTGCTGGCATGGAGTGGAACACAGAGCAAGTCTGTGTGTGTGTGTGTTGGGGGGTGTGCTTCACCAATCTCATTCATTGGCTAGTCTGATGGAGTTCATTGGTCCAGTTTCTTTTTCAAATAAATATCTCCCCCCCCCAACCCCCATCCTCTGCATGATCCCATTTGTGTGAAGTGTCCAAATGGACAGAGCTATTAAGACAGGAATCAGATTCATAGTTTCTAGGGGCTTCTAAGGGCAGCAATGGGAGTTGGCTTAATAGAATTGGGGTTTCTTTTGAGAGCTAATAAAAATATTAAAAGATATGAGGTAGTTATGGTGGCTCAGGTCTGTGACTATATAACAAAAATGGAATTATCTACTTTAAAAGGATAAATCTTATTGTACATGAACTGTATCTCAATAAAACACTTACTATAAATAAATTATAAAAAGTACCTATGCCCAGTTGTACTCTAACATACCATGCTGACTTACATTCCCAGTTTATTTCTGATAGTTTTGGGGTACGCATCCTTCATTTTACTTAGCCTTTCTATTGTGAAGAGTGATCCAAAGAATGGAACACCAGGCTGTATTCCAAGTTTTCTCATTTCTCATGT
>NW_022196894.1:20624695-20651839 GCF_008632895.1 Mastomys coucha | reverse complement strand
AATCATATTACATTGATGATGAAAACCACACTTAGAATCAAATAAATCCTATCACTGACTGCATCAAGACCTGCCCAGTTTCTAACTGCTTGGGGGAAGGAAAAGCATCACATGATTTGGGACACCCACAGGGGAATTTGCACTCAACAAGTGCTGATGACCTGTTAACGCATATAGATTGTACAGTCAGTCAAGAACACTCACCTCAGAGTCAGAGGACTGCAGTGAACAGCTGGCCTGGGACTGGGTGCACGGTGCCTCTTTAATCAAATATTCCACGTAGTAAGAAGGGCCACCCACCCACTGTCATGAAATAGGAGTTAAGACATTAAAATCTTACCCCAGGGGAAACTCAGGATTGACAACAGTCCTTATATAGAACTGATTCTGAGGTACTGTCAACACCCAAGTTCAATGCTCCTAAAGCCCCCACAGGCGCAAGACCACGTCAATAATTCTGCTAGTTAGAAAATATGAATCAGGGCTGGAGAGATGGGTCAGTGGCTAAGAGCACTGGCTGTTCTTCCAGAGGACCTGGGTTCAATTCCCGGCACCTACCACTGTGCATAACACCAGTTCAAGGGGATCTCATACCCTCACATAGACAAAATACAAATGCACATAAAATGAAATTAAAAGAAAAAAAACATAAAATCAGTGCCTTTCCCTGTTAAAGATGTGAAGGGCACCTTAAGTAGTTTTCTTGGTTTGCTTTTTTTTTTTAAAAGATATTTATTTATCTATTATTTATTTATTTATTTTATATGATGAGTACACTGTAGCTGTCTTCAGATGCACCAGAAGAGGACATCGTATCCCATTACAGATGGTTGTGAGCCACCATGTGGTTGAACTCAGGACCTCTGGAAGAGCAGGTAGTGCTCTTAACTGCTGAGCCATCTCTCCAGCCCCGCTTATTTATTTATTTATTTTTATAAAGATTTGCTTTTAGTTTTATTTACATACAAGAGCTACCCACACAATTGAAATATAAATGAATCTCCTATTCCACAACTCATAAAGCTCAACGCCTACCCCAGGCCTTAGTGAAGCAAAAGGTGTTTTGCTTAAGGATCCATAATCAGTCAGAAAAATACTGCACCTATTTCACCCCAAGCTCACATGAGACTAGGAATGATCTCCTTGCCTTAAGAAAGTCAAGTCACCTGCTACTTCTACAAGTTCCAAGGAATAGCCAAAGCTGTAACAATGACTGAATGTACAGCGGATCTCCTAGAAATGGGGATGCAGGGAAAGATCTCTGGTCCTAGGCAGACAGAATGCCTAGACAGCCTCCCCCCAGCCTAAGACCCTGCAGTTACGTCTGGGCATCTTAGGTTTACCTGGGTCCTGGCCTTGGTGACTTTGAAGAGTACATATTGTTTTGAGGGGCTCTTACTGTTGAACTTCGCAAGCGATTCCGTGGCAGCTTCGAGAACACTGGGGCTTGACACGTCAATGGGGCTTGGGCAGTCCGGGCACATCCTATGAGTCTCTCTTTTAGAAACTTATTGATGAGAATAGTTTATAAATATTATTCATTTTCAGTCCTAATAATAGTCATAATCATACAGAGCCAAAGACTGAGCTAAAATAATAATATCCAGTACTGGCAAGGACTCAGTGAGAAAGACATTTTTCTTAGAAAGCATTTAGTTGTTGGCAATATGACAGCAGAAGTGGTGCTTGATTTTTATTCCCTTTCTTTCCTACCTACCTTCCTTCCTTCCTTCACGAGACAAGGCCTCGTGTATCCAGGCTGGCCTATGTAAGCACAAGGACATTTAACTCCTGATCTTCTTATCAGGGACCAGGCTTCCAGGCATGTGTCATCATGCTTGGCTTCTATGGTGCTAGCATTCAAGTGGGCCTTCATGCATGCTTGGCACTCTACCACCTGAGCTAATGTCTAGTCTCTAAGCACTATTCCTTTTGTAATTAAAAAGAAATCAAAATGAGATAGCTTTGTCCTCTGATGGACTTATTTACTATAAGAATTTTGTTGTAGACGGTATGCACTCTCTGATAAGTGGTTATTAGCCCAGAAGTTTAGAATACAGGAAGAACAACCCACAAACCACAAGGAACCCAAGAAGAAGGAAGACCAAAAGGTGGACAGTGCATTCCTTCTTAAAAAGGGGAACCAAATACCCAAGGAAGGAGTTGCAGAGATTAACTATGGAGCAGAGACGGAAGGAAGGGCAAGCCAGCCTAAATATAGCTATCTCCTGAGAGGCTCTGACAGTACCTGAATAATACAGATATAGAGGCTCACAACCATCCATTGAACTGAGTACAGGGTCCCCAGTGAAGGAGTTAGAGAAAGGACCAATGGAGCTGAGGGGTTTGCAGCACCTTAGGATGAACAACAATATGAACTAACTAGTACCTTCAGAGCTCCCAGGGTCTCAACCACCAACCAAGGACCGTACATGGAGGGGTCTGATTGTTCTGGCAGCATGTGTATAGTAGAGGATTGCAATTTGATCATCAATAGGAGGAGAGGAGCTTAGCCCTGTGAAGGTTCTGTGCCCCAGTGTAGGGGAATGTCAGGGCCAATAAGTGGGAGATGGTGGAGTGGTAGGCATGGGGAGGGGGGAAGCAACAGGGGTTTGTTTTTGTTGTTTTTGTTTGTTTCTTTGTTTTTTGGAGGGGAAACTGGGAATGGAGAAATTTACATGTAAATAAAGAAAATATCTAATAATAAAGAAAAAAAAGTTATACCAGTTTACAAAGAAAAAAAAAACAAAAAAACCAAACAATTAGGTGTGGAAGGAACACATATCAAAATGACAAGGACAATACATAAAAAAATAAAAAAAATAAAAAAAAATTTTTGTTTAGAACACATGGGGCATACCCAACCAGTAGTCTGTGGACAACACAGTGTCAAAGACTGCAAAGAATGTGGCCTAGCATGGAATTACAAATATTCTTAAAACATGAGTTTTTTTTTTTTTTTGGAACATGATTACACAGTTCTCAAGTGTGAACTTGACAGATGACAGCATTGTATTTCTGTGTCAAAACAGTGGACACATCAGTCCCCTCCCTAGCTCCAGGTCCTTTCTCACTACTGTTCCCATAGACAAGGGCCTTTGAAAGGCTGGCACTTCATTATTGCAGTGAGTTACTCCTGTGCCTTGGTGCTCAGCACCAAGAATAAACCTAGCACAGACTGACTAACCAGTAGATGACACCATGACAGGAGGAGCTGGAGAGGGCAAATGTGTGATTATCAAGCCAGGGAATTTGCCCTGGGGTGTTTTCAGGGAAAATCCATTGTCTCCCCTAATGAATGGTTGGGGGTGGAGGAAGATGGGGGAAAGCTGTGCCCAGAGCCTGCCACTGTGCCTCCCCATCACCAACTCCTGACACCTGTGGGATCATTGCCACCATTTTCAGAAGTCCCCAGATTGATTTCAGGCTGGCCCTGTCTTCACAGTGAGGAAGCACAGCTGTTAGGTAAGCACTTCCCATTTTCCCGGGCAATGGGCCCACCTTTCCAAGACCCTCTCTTGCAAAAAGCAGGCTCCGGAAGGAGGAGTGCACACGCTTATTTCAGTGGTCCATTCATCCCAGCCTTATTCTTCCCTGTTATTCAGCAATGGTAATGACTTCCAAAACTAGATATAAATTAGGAAGTCTTTAACTGGGGGAGAGGGACATGTATCTCATATGGTAGAAGATATAAGACTATAAATCAAGGTTGTGCATGTTTTGTTCTACATTTTATGAGTGTTCTAGCCAAAGTGAAAAAAAAAATTACATCGGGAAAGTACCACTTCTTTCTTGAGTAAAGAGCATCTTGAAAACATCATGGGGATTTTTTTTTTTTTAATGGTTATGAGTTTTGCAACATAGGCCATCAAGGGCATATGGCAGAGGGAGAGGTTTGAACAAGAGCAGACATGGGAAAGTGCAGTGTGTGTTCTAACAACACGGCAGCCAGCTGGAAGGATGTCAGGACAGAAAGGATCCAGGGACCAGCTGTTGCCATTGTGCCACTCACAGAAGAATGAGCACTTAGGATCTGGAGCAGGACAGAGCTCTCAGAGTGGTTTAGGAAGGCTGTCCCCTGGGAGGAGGAGTATGTAGTGAATGTCAGTAGAGAGGCAGTGATGGAATATTATGCAGTGCTGTGATGAATACAGAGGAAGAGAGGAGAAATTGCTTGTCAACTTGTCAAAGGCCCTAGTTAAATTCTCTTTTCTGTTTTTTTGATGTCAAGAGGTACAAAACCCTCTTGACATTTACCTGGGCGAAGTGTACAGTTGTAAGCAGCTAAATAGAGAACTCTTCTTGGCTTGTTAATGTGAAACATTGCTTTGCACTGGCCATAAACCTAGGGAAAAAAAAAAACAAAGAATAAATACACTCGATGGGATGACACGCTGCCGAGAACCATGGGGTTAAACACCACCCCTTCCCCCAAGTAGAATTTTATTTTAATGTAATGAGAAACTTAAAATCCACTTCTGTGTTTGGAGTGGGAAGAACTCCTGTTTAGCATCAGACTCTCTCACCTTTTCCTGGTCACAGCTACCTTCTCAGGCTCCTCCCACTCAGCTGTGGATCGCCAAGTTCTAACCACAGAAATGCACCACAATCTGCTTTCCATTTCCATGCTCCACGGTCATGTCAGCATGGCATGTCCTTGTTTTATCCTGATGCCAGTGAACATGGGCACTCAGGACTCACAGGTAGGAGGTGGCAAGGTCAGAGACAAGTACAGGGAGACGTGGGGCTCCAAATCAAGCCCAGAACAAAATCCCCTGGTCAGGAACTTCAAGTTTGAAATTACATGTGAAATAAACTCCTACCCTGTGTGCCCCCGAATAAGCATACATCTCTCTGTGAGTGGCCCGTATCACTAAACCAACTATAACAAGAAGGCACACAGACTATTTGTTTTGTTTGTTTGTTTTGTTTTTTAAAAAACAGGTGCAAATTGGCATGTTTGGTCAAATAATTCCAAAAGGTGATCTTGATCAAAAAGTTTACTTGAAACCACTGAAGATCTCACCTTGTCTTCCATGATATCACCACACATCTTCCAGGCATCAGTGAGTGGAAGAGATCCCAGAATCCCTGAGAGTCAGGTGGAAACTGACTGCACTGGTTTCAAGTCTTGCCAGTGGCCATTTTGAAAGGCCGAGCTAGCTCAAGGCCAGAGAGATGGCTTAGTGGCTAAGACCCTTGCTGTTCTTCTAGAGAACCCGAGTTGGAGCTCAGTACCCCCACTGGAACTCCAGTTTTGGGAGTTGGAGACTGGGATGGGGGGTGGGAGGGTGGGTCTTAACGCCACCCTCTGATCTCTGTGGGCACTACATGAACATGGTGCACACACATACATGCACAGAAGGCAACCACACATATAGAAAAATAAAATGATTTTTTTTTAATAAGGAGAAAGGATGAATTCTGAGGCCATTTGGTTTTATGCCCAGGAAGTCCCTGATAGTATCCACACTGGAAGCCATCCTCTTTCCTATCTGAAAGCCTCATATGGATATTCATTCAAACGAAAACAAGCTATCCTCCATTATTTCTGCTGTCTACCTAACTTCCTCAAACATGAGAAGTTCATTCTCTCTCCCTACCCTGAGACTATAAACATTGGCTCAGCTGCCAAAGAATCTTTGGGTGGAAAATAATTTGGGGGGAACTTTTCAAATCTAGTCTGCAAGGCTCCGGTCATAGGAACCCTCCCTACCCTGACTAAACTTGGCTCTGCCTCCAGTATTAGAATTGGCACACTGGTCTGTTGCCTGGGAGATAATGAAGATGAAACTGAACAGATGGTAGACACTGAGCAGGGCCCTGGGAACAAGCACTCACCGACTCATAGAAAATCCTCGGATTGCAGTCCTTCTGTGCCTTCTTGCTGAGCACGTGGCAGTCCGTCTCTAAGACATCCAACGTGAGGTAGAACAGAGATCCCATGTCCTCCTATGATAGGGTTAGAGAAATACCACATCCCACATGAAACAATTCCAGGACAACTGGACCAATAGCATTTTCCTGGGAGAATGTAAGCTCATGTGTGTGATACATGCTCTTCTACACTCCTGACACCTGGATGTGGGACAGAGGAGGATCACTCTTGTCACCATTCCTATGGACAGCAAGGGTGTCATACCACACCTGCTGATGATGGCAGAGTATTGTGTTTCCAGGCCGGAAAGTACCTGTTGACAAGTAGCCCTAAGTTGCCACCCCCTGGCAACCTGCAGCCTGCCCAAATGCTGCCCCAAAGCCTGTCACTTGCCTGGTAGTGCTCTCGAACATCATGCACTCTGTTAAGGCTCAACATATAGCCATCCTTTTGGTCTCTGTTGATGTTCTGCAGGGCAAAACCTGCAACTGCCAGCACTTGAGAGTCGTTACAGCCCAGGGGATGCAGAGGTGAGAAGGGGCCTGGTGGCAGGGGTGGGGCTGGGGGAGAGCGGGCCACGCAGCATGCAGCCAGGGTGCAGAGCGCCAGAAGTCGGAGCAGACCCATTCTGTGGGGAACAAGATCCAGGATGTGTTGGTAGAGAGCTGCCAGGATGGGCCCTGCCATAGGACCTCAAGGTTGACCTGAGCAACTTTATAATGGCAATCAGAATAGCTGAATGTGACTTAAAGCACTATGTCCTGAGGTCACCTTTATTTGAACACGGCATTTTCTGAGTCAATATTTTGGATAGGATTTGTCAGTGTTCTAACCTTGTATCCGGAGCATGCCGTTCATGTAAATAAATCGAAGTTTCCTAACTCTTTCCCAGCAATTATAGCAAATGTTTGATCAAGACATGGGAGTCTGGGTTTCTGTCCTGTCCAGATGAGAATCCTAATGCAACCTGAATGCAAGCATGCCTCAAAAAGGTCCCTTTCTAGTTCCTGTATCAGACAGGAAACGCTTCATCTCAAAATTATATTTAAGGTGGGGAAGCGAATGAGAACCCAAAAGTTCTCCTAACACACTGTAGGTCTATTCTTCTTTTTGTGCACCTAAAGGTAAATTCATCAAGAGACCAAAACCTGATACCGTCAAGAGAATGATAATGATGGCCATCAAGACTGATCATGGTTCTTGCCTCTCTTTCTGAGCTTCAATTTAGAGCCCAGGACGATTCTGCTTATTAGGGATATAGGAAAAGCAATTTAATTTGTTTGACAGGGCCTTAAACATGTTCAGTAGCTGCAGATGGCCTTGAACTCAAAATCCTCTTGCATCTACTGGGACTACAGGTGCATATCATCATATCTGGCTACAAAATAAAGTATCTTTCAAAACTCCTTTCCCTCTAGGACTGGGCCCCATATGTGCTGGGAAAGTGCTTTCATAGAGCTACATCACACTGATTTTTATTTTGAGACAAGGACTCATTAAAGTTTCCTGGTCTGGCTTGGAACTTGCAACCCTGCTTCAGCCGCTCAAATTCCTGGGATTACGAGTATCTACCACCACAAATGGCGCGCGTGTGCGCGCGCACACACACACACATTGTGTATAGGATGTCAAGAATCAAACCTCATTTACACCAGACAAACATTCTACTTCTGAGCTACATCCACAGGCCAGTTTATTTTAAAAAGTGTTTCTACTTCAAACACACACACACACACACACACACACTCAGAGAGAGAGAGAGAGAGAGAGAGAGAGAGAGAGAGAGAGAGAGAGAGAGAGAGATTAACAATGAAAGCAAAGGCCCGAGTCAGGAAGGGAGCCTACAGAGTAGTCCCCACACCTTACTCCGGACCTCCATCTCCACCCCTGCCCAGGCCTTCTGTGTTCAATAGATGGAGGTTCTGCTGTATCCGCAGGTACCCATCTGGTAGGCCCTCAATACACAGAGTATCCTAAAGACTCCAAAGCTTTGGGGTCAAGGCTATTTCAAACACAGTTCCCTACAGCTACTAGAGAACATAAGAGCTTTCCTGAGTAGTGCTTACTGTTGATCCACAAATGTGTTTTAGGGATGTCTATGTTCATAAATAAGAATGCCAGCCTGTGAGACTTTTTCACAGGAACCTGGTGAGAGGGACCAAGTATTCTGGATGGAAAGAAATGTCCCTCTGGTCTACATGAAAATCTGACATGCAATAAGCTATGGCTGATGTGAGTGAACCAAGCAAAAGGCGGCAGTTAGCATTGCTAAAGTTCCTAAATTTACTTACAACATTGATTATATATTAAACTTCAATATGCTGACTTATGTTTTCAGCTAACATTGCTGTTACTAAGAAAAAATTAATTTTATGATAAGCTTTCTAAATAACTTAAATTTACTATGATAATTTTAATTGTGTTATAGTGGAGCAGAGCACAGATCCCTTTCCCCTACCCCATTTGATAGCTTCTCATAGACAACTAGGTAATAGCATTCGCTCACTAACTTGGTGGTAGTATAGACACTCACTGAAAACTATAAAGAAGACTTAGCAAGTCCAACCAGGGGAGAATATGGGGGTTCAGAAAGGGTAAAAATCCTGAATGAATCAATGCAAGAAACAGGACAGGAGCCTTCCCTTTTAGAAGATTTTCATCAAAGCTTGCTGTCAAGCCCGATGACCTGAGTATAACTCCTGAGACCTTCACAGTGAAAGGGAAGAACTGACTTCTGAAGGTTGTCCTCTGACCTCCACATCTGCACTCCGACCCACGCATCCCACCCACCTCACCTCCACACAAAACTAAATAAATAAACAAATAAATGTAAAAATATTTTTGTCACCACACAGATGATTAGAACACTGTGTGAACTACTCTTTCAGCTACCAACCAACCAAGGTGGAGGAGCCACTTACCTGCTGTAAGCCACACTGCCAAATCTCTCAAGTGCACTAATCATGACCCTGCACCAGAAACTATTGGTGCAGAAGGCTAGACGTTGTTAGATGTTGCGTAATACAGCTACCTGTAACTCAAAGGTTCTTATTGAGCAACCCGTGCAGTGCCAGGAATCCAGGTAGGCTGTCCGGAATCAAGAGCTTAGCAAGACTGATGTGCTTTGAACACGTTCCCAAAGTTCAGATGTTAGAAAACAAACACTTATGAAACCGGTGGAGAGGTGGTGCCTTTAAAAAGGAGATTAAGCCCCAAGGGCTCTGTTCTCAGGAGGGCAGCATGGCCATGTCAGGTGAGTAAATTTGTTAGGCAGAGTTCTTCCTCCCATCTCCTGCCTCCTGCTCAAGTGTGACATAGCAAAAAGGCTATCCCCAGTGGACCTCCCGGGCTCAGGAAGGGTGAGAAGGATTCTGTGACAGTGGCACAGGATGGACCACGTTAATAAGAAGCCACACCCACTTTTTATTTTTAAGTAAACAAGTTGTTAGTAAAGATTGATTTATGAGACCCAAATCTGAAGATTACAGTTCTATAGAAGTGGTCTCTTGATTGTGTTTTCAAATGGGAATAATTCAAGAAAAATGAGTATTGAAGCCAGAAATGGTTACTTTAAGAAAAGCAACAGCAATTGGGAGATCATTAGATTGGGGAGGCTCTGGAATTTAAATCTCTACCAAATAAATAAATAAATAAATAAATAAATAAATAAATAATATCTAGACAGGAGCTTTCCACTCTAATCAATAAAATTCATTTAGCTTCCCTTGTTTCTAAAGCTACATTGTACAAGTTTACCCTCCCACAATCCTGGACTCATAAATTGATGAATGCTTTAAAAATTTTTTAAATTTAAATGTGCTTAAGTTTTCCTTTATCAATTGAAAAAAAATCAGATATTCGAACTCTGAGGTTCAACAGAGATTCGTTTTTTAGCCAGCAGTCAACACACCTTCGTGGGGGTCTTGATTGGAGTGTCCGATGCCTGAGGAAATGTACTCAGTACACCTAGGTAGAAGCCATTGGTGCAACTTTAGTGAAAGGCAGATGCAAACGGGGTAAAAGGATGCTAAACCACATGGTAAACTGGACTTTGACCTTGATCCTGCTTTGGCCCTTGTCCGCGTGAGCTAGGCTAGTGGTGTAGCACATAAGCCCGTTTTCCTCATCTGTAGAGCTTCCAACCATGCGATTGCTAAGGGCCCTTTTAGCCCTGATGGGAGGGCACCCTGTCTCTGCATCATTCTATCTCCAGCAGCTGCTGCTCCTAGAACCTGGCTCTGTGGAACTTTAATCATATTTCAGCAACATATGAAAAAAGTTTAGACTGTTTAACGCACACAGATAGATCCACCATACTCCTGGGGGAACATGATCGATCCTCTTGCATCACAAGTGGGATTTCCCGTAAAAGTCCTTGTTGTGGAGAGGCCAATAGTACGGACGCTGGGTTCACATAGGCATGGGTTTAATTCCAGTTCGGTACTCACCAATGCGAACACAGGAAGCGTTTTCCACACACACTTGGGCTGTGTGAGGATCAGTGAACTGTACTTGGTTATGGATTTGACCTCTGTACTTCCCCCCAAAGAGTCTAAACAGAAAGAAGGGGTCAGGAAAGATATCCACACATGTCACATACTCACAGTCCCGTAGATCTAAGAAAGGAAGCAGCACGGAAGATGGGGCCCAGCCCTGCAGCTCTGATAACCAGGCTTTCCAGAGGACCCAGAGTCGCTTGGGCCAAGAGGCCAACTCACAGGAGCAACTGATGTATAAACAAGGAGCTTGTTTGTTAATTGACAAACTGGAGGGATCCTCTCCAGGTGTTCCCAATGGACCTGCAAAGGATGATGGCAGCTTCTCCCTCTGATTGCCCTTTTATATCTTACAAACATAGGCTGCGCCATCATTCAGAACTCCAGGAATAATATGCTGCTCAGCTGGGTTTCGGGGCTTGCATACACCCTAAATATGAATTAGAGGAAGGTCCTAGAGAGAATAAGCTCTAATTAGGTTCCGTGTCTTTCCAAGGAGCCACCCAGCACTTTGTTTCTGCCTGGGCTTTTCCCAATGCTTTGCCAGAACTTTGGGTCCCACCCCTAGGGTGTGGCTTCCGTGCACAGGGCCTTCTCCACCCAGAGCTGCTGATTCCCATGGCTCTCACTCAGTAGGTGGCTTTATTGCTGAATCTCACTATAATCATTACTGTACACACAGTGACCCAGAAAGGCTCTCTGGCTGCCAGCAGCAGGCCGGGCACGGGTACATCCAGGGCATTCACGTGGAATGGCGAGGAGTGCGGATGTCCCAAAGGTCTAGTCATCCCGTTTGATAGCTGTGTTACCACAAAGCAGGTATCTTTTCTAATCCCGTATGACAATAGCTGTGAAATCATCAGATGCCGATCTGGCCAGCTGGGTTCTCACGCAAGGGCCCCGGCTCAGGCATACTTGTGGCAGAAGCTCAGTTCGCTTGCCTGCTGGCGGAAATGAAGGAACATGGTAAGGTTTGCAGTCAAGTGGTACCTGGGGGCAGAGGGGTAATGACTAGAAGGGCCAGGAAATCCTACTGGGGGCGGGTACACCTAGCAGTGACCCAGAGAATGTTCAAAGCACAACTAAGAAACCAATGTCAACTCCTTAAAAATCATCAGGATTTTCTGAGTATTCCTTTTTGTATCGTTTTGAGGTTTAGAACACTGCTACTGTTGGCCGTGTTCAGAACTGCAAAATTAATTAAAGTTGAGTGTTGGGGTGGGGGGACAACATTAAATGGGTACAAAAAAGAAATGAGCTTGTGTTTCAGATGAAACCTGGACACAGCAGAAGAAATAAAACCACAATGCATCCTTCGGATGCAGTTCTTCTTGAATGCAGTTCTTTGACCACACAACAGCCTAAAAGACAAATGGTAAGTATGGAATATTTTGCTTTTCCATGGTGGAATGGGTATAGCAATTCTAAAAGGCTATTTGCATGTATTATGATGTTGAGGAAACTTGTGCTGGGAAGAAGGTTCTCACTGCGGAGGAATGCGTGAGAAAGAATGAGGAAACTCCAGGGTTTGGGGTTGGTACTAGAGGTAGCAAGAGAATTCAGAATTTGACTCAGGCCCATTGGAGATGATTATTCTTTCCTCCTAAGCCTTTAATCCTAAGCCATCTGAGAAGGCCTACAAGCACAGAGACTATAGTCCAACAAGCTCACCCAGAGCTGAACCTGGTTTTTCAATTCTAGTCTTTTTTTAATTCTTGTTTTTAAGATAGGGTCTTTCTACATAGGCTTGGGTGTCCTGGAACTTACTATGTAGACTAGGGTGACCTTGAACTCATGGATATCTGCCTGTCTCAGTCTCCCGAATGCTGGTATCAAAGGCACATGTGTGTCACCAAAGCCAGTTCAATCCCAGTCTTTATTAGAAACCAGGCTCTTTGACATGGTTGATTCTGAGAAAATGGAGAGTATAAGCTGGCCTTGTGCAGAAAGTAAGGAGGTACTCAGGGTAAGTTTCTATAAAAGAACACACTTGAAGGGAAGCCACTGTCAACTCTTGGACAACATGAGCATAAAAATAAATAATGTTGGTAATATACTATAGTAAACTGAAAAAGGAGTGGCTCATAAATCCTTTAGTATATAGTCAATGGCATTTTAAAGACATCATTTTGTAGCCACTATTGTAATAAATAATCCAGGCAGGAATCACCAACATCTGTTAAACACAGAAAGCAAAATCTGATGCAGAACAGATTGCCTACAGAGTCTCTTAACTATCTCCTCACATAGAACTCCTTTTGGTTTTTGTGAAGAAGTGTGTGTGTGTGTGTGTGTGTGTGTGTGTGCACTTGTGAGTGTAGTGCTCTTGGAGGCCAGAAGAGGGCATCAGATCTCCTAGAACTGGAGTTGCAAGCATTTGAGAGTGAACTGTCCAGTGCAGGTGCTCGGAACGGAACTCTGGTTCTCTGCATTACTTGCCCTTAACTGCTGAGCCACACAGATTATTTCTTAATTTTGATGGGGGAAAATGTAATTGTGAAACAGCAAAACCAAGAGGACACCACATTAATCAAATGATCAATATTAAAGCATTGATATTGGGAGAAATTGATTGTATAGGCTTTCCGATATAACGTATCAACAAGGGCAAGGCATCTTTCTTTTTCTCTTTTGGTGGTACTCTGGGGGAGGTGATTGGTTTGAAGGATGTTCTACAAAACAAAGGTATATTAATGTGCATCCACACATATATTTGCTTACATATATGTACATAAATAAGGGTAAGTGTATCAGTTACCTCTATGTTGTCATGTTAAAGCTCTGTAACTAAAAGTGACTTAATAAGAAAGAACTTATTTTGTTTCAGGGGGATAAGAAATCCTTCATGGCAGGGAGACAGGAAGCTGTGCACTCATAGCTGCAAACATGAAACAGAGAGGGAGGGAGAGAGAGAGAGAGAGAGAGAGAGAGAGAGAGAGAGAGAGAGAGAGAGAACGAGAAGTCGGAAGTGACTGTATAACCTCAGAGTTCGTTCTCAATGACTGGCTTCCTCTTGCAAGATCACTCTCTTCAAACAGTGCCACAAACTGGGGACCAAGTGTTCAGACATTTAAGCCTCTGTGTGTGTGTGTGTGTGTGTGTGTGTGTGTGTGTGCGTGTGCATGCATGTACCAGTGCAAGCACGTGCTTGAGCTATGCTATGAGAGCATATATGAGAGACAGGAGTAAGTGTGGTTGAGAAAACATAAGGTGGGAGGTCACAACCCAGGGCAGCTTGGCAGAGTAGAGGAAAAGCAGGAGACTCCTGCTGTGGACTTAGACAGAATGGGTGAGCTCTCTGCATTCCCTGTCAAGTTCTGGGGCATCTGACCTCCTTTTTTGGCCCCCATGAGCACTGCACACACAGTACACAGACATATATGCAAGCAAAACATCAATACATACTAAAAAAAAAAAAAAAAGAAAAAAAGAAAAAAAAACCTTAAAATAGAAAGGAATTCCCCTTTGGGAAGGCATTGGTTGCCCAACTCCTGAGCCAGGCTAAAGGCCTTGTGGCTGAGTTGAGCAGGCCCACGTGACTGTCATGGGAAGACAGTGTGCCAGCTTTAGCCTCTTTGTCAGAGAAAATACCAATTTACCCTAATAAATTTCCTGGGAAACATGACAATATACTCACATGGATATTTAAGGACGTGTATAGGCTGGAGAGAAAGGGAAGGAGGGAGAGAGGGAAAATGAGACGAATCATTGAGAGTCCATGAAGAAAGCTACTCAAAAGTCTAACTATTTCTTTCTGAGAACCAGTTTCCTCCTCTTGGAGATAAGAACCTCTCCCTCCCTCTGATGGTTGGTGACATGAGACCTTTTGGACATTAAAAAATGTATGCTTCCATCCCTCTGATTTCATACCTGTAATATGATCCACATTTGACCAGGATCATGAGGTTATAGGTTGACAGACCCTCAGAGAGTCAGTAGGCCAAGGCTTACTTTTTTTTGTTTTTGTTTTTTTTGTTTGTTTTTTCAAGACAGAGTTTCTCTGTGTAGCCTTGGCTGTCGTAGAACTCACTCTGTAGACTAGGCTGGCCTTGAACTCAGAAATCCTCCTACCTCTACCTCCCAAGTGTTGGGATTAAAGGCATGTGCCACCACCACCGGCAAAAGCATACTTTCTTGAAATGATGTAGCCAAAGTCTTGAGAAATCCGACATTGGTCTAAGAGCACATATCCAGCCAAGAATCCCCAACCCAGTGTGCTTCACAGCCTGTACATGGTGTTTATTGTTCTTGGTCATCACGGGTCTTGTTGGTCAATCCTCAGGCAAACACCTTTTTAACTAAAAGGGCAAACTCCCCATGGCTTTGATCTGGTTTCCTGGATTCAAGGATCACTGGCCTCTAGTGTATGTCAGAGGACAATGATCTCGGGGACTGGCTTGCTTTCATCCCTATCATGCTGGCCTGCATGGGAGGGTCCTAGTAGGAGGAGGGTACCTGGAGGGATGCTCTGTTGGGAAGAGCAGCCAGAGGGCTTACAGATGGTTGACCTGTTACATGGAATTTGATATTCTCTCTTTGACTTGAGGAGCAGGAATTTTTTTTCTCTTACCTGTTTTTCTCATCAGTGAAAATGTAGAAGCTAGTGAGATGGCCCAGTGGGTAAAGGAGCTTGCCGCTGAGTCTGATTGGGTTTAGCCTCCAGAATCTGCCACAGAAGGAGAGAATTATGCCACATATTGTCCTAGGACCGTTACACCCTGCCTTACACACAGCTCCTCCCACCCCTGTGCACATGGAACAAATAAGTAAAAATGTAATTTAAGAAAAAAATCAAGTTAAAAATATATGTACAATTCATATTTATACCAGACCATGCAGACAATTCGTGCTTAGTGAATAGTGACATTTAATAGTTTTTTTCTTGCTTGCTTGCTCTTTGTCCAAAAATATCTACACCTATAAATGACTTGGGTAAGGAACTCACTTGAAGTTATCCAAACTTTTCTTCTCATTAGAAGATTATCAGCAGTGTGATTTGTGTGCTATTAGAAACACAGAAAATCTGCAAGCAGCTGGAAAACAGGCCTGCCCCTGCACTGCTTGGTAAATAATTGTTCAGTATCTCCTATGCACATACCAGGCCCCTTTTATATAAAAGTAATATGATACTATAATTTTGCATTATAGACTGATTATAAAGCCAACAGTGGATTATGAATAACTAACATACAAATAAATCCATTTCTATAGTTTAATTTTTAATTTCTACATGGAAGCTTTTGGACAGTTGATGCAATTATCCAAACCAGAACTCTCTTTGTAAGACATTTAGATTGTTTCTAATTTTTTTTTTCTTACTTTGGTAAGCATCACTTCAGTTAACATCCTTGTAGATAAATCTGTTTAATTGTTGTGTCTTTGTCTTTGTTATTGTCTTAGTATATGTGACTCAAGGGGGAGCAACTGGGTGAGAGGCAATCTCCAGCATAAATACTTTTTCTGTTTCTATTCACCAGGCATGTGCTGTCTACATGGTCTTGTGTAAATATGAATGGTGTGTATAATTTTTTAACTTAATTTTTTTTGAGAATTGTAAAATATTCCATTTTTTTTATTTTTTAATTAATCATTTTATTTATTTATATCCCAAATGTTGCCCCTTACCTATTTGTTTCATGTGCATGGGGGTGGGAGGAGCTGTGGACAAGGCTGAATGTGCTGGTTGGAGGACAGTGTCTCTCCAGAAAGATTGTAAGGACACAAAAGCCCACAATAGCAGTGAGTGAGTTACCAGCAACAAGCATCACCGGAATGCTGCTAGCACAGTAAACAGAAACCTTTCTCGTGTGCAATGACCAGGAGGGGCTGTTAAGCGTCACATGTGGGGCTCTTCCTTGGGCGATGGATTTGGATTCTGAGGGATAAGATGGGCGTTCCTCCATGTGAGTAAGGTCCGACATTCTCAGTAGAGTGAAGCATCAGCTTGTGACAGGCCCTGTGCTGCGTGCTAAGGATGAAGAACCAAAGAGCTTGTCCTACTGGCAAGATGTCTCAGTGAGCAAAACACTTTGCTATGCCAGGCAGTGGTGGTGCACTCCTTTAATCCCTGCACTTGGGAAGCAGAGCCAGGCAGATTTCTGAGTTCAAGGCCAGCCTGGTCTACAGAATGAGTTCCATAACAGCTAGGGCTACAACAGAGAAAGTTTCTCAAAAAAACAAAAGAATAAAACAACATGAGAACAACAAGAAGAAGAAGAAGAAGACATTTTGCTGCATGAACCTGGTGAGCCCCCAGAAAGGTGGTGAGAGAGAACTGATTCTGAAAGTTAACCTCTGACCTTCATGTATATGCCCTGGCATGCAGGTCTGTGCTCACAGATCCTACACACAAAATAACAATAAGTATTTTTTTTAAAAAAAAGAGCTTTAAAAAGCATACCCATGCCATAGGAAGCAGAAACTATAATTTTTGAGCCTAACCACAAAACAAAGTCTAAAGGTTAGGCTCTGGCTCTGATCTGGGTGGAGGAGGCTGGGCAGAGGGTGGGGATTCCCAAGGATTCCTGGACGACTTGGAGTCTGTGAATGAACAGGAGTCAGTTCCATGAAGAACTAGGGAGTTCACATGGATCACATGTTCAAGGGCTCATAGCAAGAACAAGTATTGTAGATTCAGGAGAACAAGAGTCAGGGGGCTAGGACCGAACCCAAACTTCACTCAGAAGGGTTTTTAGGGTCCAGGGAGGTGGCGCAGATAGTTTGTTTTGTAACCATGAAGACTCAAATCCTCAGCACTCCTGTGAAAGACTGAATGTGGCTGCAGATGCATGTTGCAGGGAGAGACAGGCGGATCCTGGAAGCTCACGTTCTAGCCAGATAAAAAGGAAAATGTCGAGCAAGTTCCAGGAAAGCCAAGCTTAAGGCAGAGAGGGAGTTGGAAAAAATGAAAGCTGGTTATTGAATAAGGGTAGCTCCTGCAAGCAACAGAACTTTGCAGCTTTGGCCATGTGGCTCTGGCTTTAGAGTGAAAAACAGAAGGGACTACTGGGACAATTGATGCTGATTAGCTGGAGCTAAGAAATTAGTGGTGATAGAAGAGACCAACATAACTGAGATGAAATCTTCTGGGATGTGTTTTCTGAGAGCACAGAGGCTGTGTTCCAGCGATAGCCAAGGTTGTACCTTGTGCTGCAGCAGGACTTGGTAATGTGTAAGAGTCACCCAGGTGGCACTGGTTTTGAAGGCATGATGGGGTCATGAAGAGGAGCTGAGACTCAGCACTGTTGGAGGCTATGGAAGGCCATTGGTGAAGGTGCAGACTCAGTTCTAGTTAACAGCCCAGAACTGAAAGGGTCATGCAAAGGATTTGAAGCTTGGCACCATACAGAGAGCCTATGAGAGGTGAAGCCTAGTTGCAGTGGAAGACACCATGTTTGGAGATGCCAGTACCATAGGATGATCACCAAGAACAGCAGGAGCAGTGGAGTGGATCAACCTGAGCTTAGAGTGCTACCAAGGGCAGAGCTGAAGAGCCCTTTGGAAGAGCACAGAAGATCACATGTGGATCCCAAACACTGAAACAAGAAGCTGTAACACTGAAGCTGCCTTGGAGACTCCCAAGATTTTCGAGGTACCAGAGCCATAGGATATCTCCTGAAGAATGCTGCTAACAGGGAGTGGAACCAGCCCAGGAAAAGAAGTTTGTTGCAGTCAACAAAGATGAAAAAGGAGTTGGAGATCTGAAGACTGCTTTGACATCAGACATGGAGACGCAGAGTTTGGAGATGGCCCAGCTGGTTTCCTGTCTTTATTTAGGGATTACAGTTAAGTGATTGGATGGATCTCAGAAGAGACTTTGAACTTTGGACTTTTGACATTGCTGAGACTGCTATAGACTCTGGGGACTTTGGAAGTTGGACTAAATGTACTTTTAAAATTATGGCACGGTATGGCCCCCATAGATTCATTGGTTTGAATAAGCCTATGGGGGCCAAGGAGGGGAATGTGATGGTTTGTATATGCTTGGCCCAGGGACTGGCACTATTTGGAGGTATGGCCTTGTTGGAGGAGGTCTGGCCTTGTTTTAATAGGTATATCATTTTGGCCATGGGCTCTAAGACCCTACTCCTAGCTGCCTAGAAGTCAGTATTCTGCTAGCAGAATGTTATGGAAGGTTGCTGTCTGAACCAGCTGTGTCCAGTTTTTGATGTCTAAGCCAATGGACTGAAGAAGCACATACAGTTTATATAGTGGCAAGGGACATTTATTTAAATTAAGGAAATCGATGGTGTGGATCAGATATGGTGCAAGTGAGCAAGGGGCTCCCTGAGTTAGAGTACTCAAGGGCACAAGGTTACTGTTTGGGTACTTAGGATGTCTAGAAGAACCTGCTTACTAAGGGTGTAGTGAGGATGGTTCTCTGTTCTAGCTGAAAGACCTGGGTTATGTAAGAAGTTCTATTGAACATGTCCCTTTCTTATGATGCATGTGGTATTAATCACATGTATGCTGATGTATAATCATAGGTATAGGATAATAAATACATTACTCTAAAAGTTCATTCAGAGAGCAGAGTTTGCCATGCACCCAAAACAAGCATTACTGACTTTACTTGCCTGCCAGCCCCAGCAGTCAGACAGGTTCCAGCAGAGGAGGTAAGAATCATGCAGAGGGGAGTAATGGATGGACTAGTCATAGACCATGGTTGGAAGATTCCCGCATCTCCAACTGACTAGCAACCAAGATGTTTCTTTATTGATACAGATTCTGCAAAAGAGGTAAACTTAAGATTTCAAAAGAAATACAGATCATGTCGTTTTGTCCTTGGGCAAAAGTTACAAGTACAGAGAAAATAGGTATTATCAATCTCAAATCGTTCTAGTCCGTGGGAGCATTTATGACATATGACATTCTATTCTTCAGGGAAGTAAGACATTAAACTGATAGAAAAATATGTGAATCAGTCTAGGCAAGTTCCCAAGCCTGGAACAATGCACTGTGGTTGAAGTACAACTTGTGAGTGAGCCTGGCTTAAAGGCTTGAAAGCTCTTCCAGGCTGCAGGCTGGCCCGCTCTGCTCATCTGGTTTCTAGTTAAAAGGCTTGAAAGCTCTTCCAGGCTGCAGGCTGGCCCGCTCTGCTCATCTGGTTTCTAGTTAAAAGACTGCACTGAACTTTCTGTGAGCCAGTCTCCTTATAATTGGCAAATTCTCATTTTTATACTAATTTTATATCATCTATATATATTATCAAAAGTTGTTTTAAGCAAACTAATTTTGTTACTGAGTTTTTATTTTCTGGAGGCAATGTCTTCTAGACTACATAGAGGAGGAAGCATGTAATACTGATTTGCTGCCAAATCTATATATTATTTAATTTATATATCTAATGATAATATATATTATATATCTATATATGTATGCAATAACAATTAGTGAAAAAAAGAGGCCTTGAATTTGAAGGAGAGTAGGGAGAGGTATGTGGGAGGCTTTGAAGTGAGGAATAGGAAATGAGAAATATTATAATTAAATTATAATCTTTTAAAAATTTAAATTATTTTATTTTATTCGTGTGTGTGTGCATGCATGGGTGTACATGCATGAGTGTGTGTGTGTGTGTGTGTGTGTGTGTGTGTGTGTGTGTATGGAGAACAGAAGGGGATATAGGGTTCTTTGGAACTAGAATTACAAGCAGTTTTGACACCTAATGTGAGTGCTGGGATTTGAACTCTAGTCTTCTGGTTAGAGCAGTAAGCACTCTTCACTACTGAGCCATCTCTCCAGCCCATATTCATCATATATTTTTTGAAAACAAGAATGTAGATGTCCTAATTAGGGTTACTATTGCTATGATGAAACACCATGACTAAAAGCAACCTGGAGAGGAAAGGATTTATTTGGCTTACATGTCCATATCATTGGTCATCATTGAAGGAAGTCAGGACAGGAACTCTAGCAGGTCAGGAACCTGGAGGCAGGAGCTGATGCAGAGGCCATGGAGGGGTGCTGCTTTTTGGCTTACTACTCCCCATGGCTGGCTCAGCCTGCTTTCTTACAGAACCCAGGACCACCACACCAGGGATGGTGCCATCCACAGTGGTCTGGGCTTGCCCCTAACAATCACTAATTAAGAAAAGATTCTATAGCTTGCCTACAGTCCAATCTTATGAAGGCATTTTCTCAATCGAGGCTCCCTCTTCTCTGATGTCAAATTGTAATAAAACTAGCATTTAGAAGATTATTTTTTAAAACACATAAAAATAGATTCTGTTCTTTAAAAGGCTGGAGAGGAGTAGGGGCTGTGGCCTGAAGGAAATCCAGGGTCAAGGAAAGTGTAACTTTTGAGCATTATCTGAAAGTGTTTACACTACTGGTGCTAAGAGTGAGGCTAAGAGGAGAGAGAGGGAGGGGGAGGGGGAGGGAGGGGGAGAAGGAGAGGGAAAAGGAGAGGGAGAGGGAGAGGGAGAGGGAAATAGAGAGAAGAAAAAAGCAGTGATAATATGCTGTGGTCAGTTACGGGCCATATATGACAGTGGTGCCTTAAGATGATAACAGAACAGAACATTTCTCATCACTCAGGGCCATGATAAATGCTGGAGTGGCATAGCATCCTCTTTCCCATGTTTTGCTGATGATGCTGAGCAGAGTGTCCAAGCTGCCAATCACAATAATTGCCCCGTCATGATTCCACACTTAGCCCTTGATAATGATAGCTAACAAGAGTCGGTTTGTGAGTTTACTACACTTGGCTTTTGTCTTCATTCTCGAGTTGAGTCCTTCTGATTCTTAAAGAAATTTACTATCAAAACGGTATGCATGGTACCCCAGTTGCAGCCACATACATCTTATGTTTATCATGTCTCTAGACCATATCAAGAGGCCATCTGGGAACTGCTGGGATGTTTACTATATGAATCCCCCCCTCCTTTTTTTTTTTTCCAATCTGGACTTGGTAGATGGCTCTGACAAAGAAGGGTGGTGATATAAAGAAGGGTCCTTCTGTTCTCTATGATGTGGTAAGCTTAGAAACACTCCCAGCATTCACAAAGGCTCCATAGAATGAGCTTTAAGAAGTATTTTTCTAGCCAGTTGTGCTGATCTTTAATCCCAGCACTCAGGAGGCAGGTGGATCTCTGTGAGTTAAAGGCCAGCTGGTCTACCTAGTGAGTGCCAAGGCAGCCAGGGCTACCTAGAGAGACCCTCTAGACATTTGCCAGTAAGAGATTAGGTGCATTGGTGCCAACTTCAGCCAAGTATCTCTGAGCATGTTTCAGATTTTACCCATGAATGTTCGTCCTGAAAAGATGACAATAACAATTCAAAGAACATTCACTATGCTTTGCAAGCTGACTAGTTTTATGTCAACTCAGCACAAGCTAGAGTCATTCTGGAAGAGGGAAACCTCAGTTGAGAAAATGTCTCTACCAGATTGGCTCGTGGGCAAGCCTGTAGTGCATTTCTTAATTAGAGATTGGGGTGGAAATGTGAGGCTCATTTTGGGTAGAGCTACTCTTGGGCTGGTGGTCCTGGAAGCTATAATAAAGTAGGCTGAGCAAGCCATGGGGAGCAGGCAGGTATGTGGCAGCACTCCTCCATGGTCTCTGTATCAGCTCCTGACTCCAGCTTCCTGCCCTGCTTGAGTCACTGCCCAGTTCTCAAGGATGGACTGGGATGTAGAAATTTAAGCAAAATTCTTATATTGCTTTTGGTCATGGTGTTTTACCTCAGCAATAGAAACCCTAACTAAACACTTTATAAGCTACAACTCCATCACCATATTAACACATACACCACACACACACACACACACACACACACACACACACACACAGAGACACCAATGTAGATGAGATGTGCTCACTGCTCGGAACTATTACTGCTGCTACACGACACACAACTATAATTAGGGAAGGTTCAGGTAGATAGAGGGTGTAACCCAAGGCAGGTAAGACTTACTCAGAGCTGCGAAGAAGGCAAGAAGGGACAATTTGCAAATATACTGGAGGGAATCCTTAGCTGATAGGTTTTTTCTTGGAACTGCTATAGTCATCCTCTGAGGGTCAAGACAGGCCTGTGATCAGGAACCTGAGAGAGGTAAACATAGATTAGCTTTTAGAGGGACTGGGAGACGCTCACAGCGAGATGAAGAGCGTGCTGCTCGGGCCTTTCTGTGGCCCCATCTAAAGACACAGAGCAATCATCAGTTCATCAGGAACAGTAGAAAAATCCTTCAGCAAACCCCTCAGGCTGGAAGAGGGGAGGAGAGAATGTGGAAGAAAAGTCAAGAGCTACAGAGGATGTGTATGTGAGTATCTCTGAAATAAGTGCCGGGACAGGAGTCCACAGACAAGGAAGGGAACCAGGAAGTGTCTGATAGATTGGATAGTGTGAACACAGAGGGACTGATCCTAACAGGGAGGCTGAAAAACAAGCCAGGCTGATCAACATTAATGAGAGATGGACAAGAGGTGGATGGGGAAGAAAGAAAGAAATGAAGGCAGCATGAGGCGGGGCAACCTTTGTTACCAGTATAAAGACGTCTCTACATGAGGGTGGGACAGAGGGTGAATAACAAGGGAGTGGATAATTATTTCTAATAATAACAATTAGAAATAAAGCAGAGGTAGAGAAGGGAAGGTAGTGAGATTCTGAGGACAGCTGTGGGCAGGGCAGGGAGCTGGGTATGGAAGGAGAGTGGCTATGGCTGCTGGTAAGCTCTTGGAAGAGTCCCTGAGGGTCAGGGTAATTGAAGTGAGGATAAGAATGGCAGCCTCATGTCAGTGACACAAGACTATTTCCCATCATGCTTCTCTGCCCTTCAGGGAGCATGCACAGACCTGCTTCCTCCCTTCAGCAGGTGGAGGTGGAAGGGATGTTGTTTCACTGTAGTTCATTCCAACAATTAAAAACACGAATCTTTTCTAAGTATAAGATCATACCTGAGAAGAACAAGGAGAAAACAGCAGGAAGATGACTTAAAAGGGACCAGACCAGCTACTGCAGGAGCACACAGAGAAACAAAGCAAGGGATTGTACCATCAAATGTCTCCAAAGAAAGAGAAAGCTTTTCCAGTTGGATGTAGGGGAGGCTTTCTGACCAGGGAGTATGATGGTCTATGTCAGTGATTCTCAGCCTTCCTAATGCTGTGACCCTTTAATACAATTCCTCATGTTGTGGTGACCCCCAAACCATAAAATTATTTTTGTTGCTACTTTATAACTATAATTTTGCTACTATTATGAATCATAGTGTAAATATTTGATATTCAGGATATTTGATGTGACCCCCCAAAAGGGTTGCAACCCTCAGGTGGAGAACCATTCATTTGGAACAGTATTGAAATGGATGATGCTGGTGGATGGGGTGGGAGAGTGAGCAGGGCACCAGAAGTTGCCTGGAGACCATGCCTTGCAATGTGTTTAGAGGACTCTTCTGGCTAAATTTGTTAAAGCTCAGTATGTGCTGGAAATAGAATAGAAAGTGGGAACGGATCACATTCTGCAGCAGCTGGAAAAGCAGGAAGAGGAGCATGGATTTTATTCATGTATTAAAAGTTGTCAGTTCTGTAGCCATCAATAAAAGTTGGTTTTGCTTCTTTTCAGCACTGAGGGTGGCACTCGGTGGCTCCTCTACCACTGTACCACATCTCTAGCTCTAAGATACTTTATTTCACATTGCTAATATATGCACAACAGTTAATTATATACTTGTTTACTAATAATTTATATGCTATTATAGGTTGGACCTGATGTCTCTCAAAGGTATGTGCTAAAGGCCAGATCACGAGATGGCATTTATTTAGAGCATTGGTTCTCAACAGGTCACAACCCCTCAAAGGGGTTGAATGACCCTTTCAGAGGAGACACGTATGGCCACTGAAAAACATCACTATTTACATTACAGTTCCTAACAGTAGCAAAATTACAGTTATGAAGTAGCACCAAAAATAATTTTATGGTTGGGGTCACCACAACCTTATAAAAGGGTCAGAGCATGAGGGAGTTTGAGAACCAGGGATTTAGAGGAAATAGGTACCTGTGATGACAACATCTCGTCTCTGGTAGAATCGGCTTTCCAATCCTTGTCATCACTTTCTCTGACCCTCTGGTCTCTCCCTCTCTGGTTGTCAGTCCTTAGCACCTAGCCTGCATACCTGCCCTCAGCTCTCACACTGCCTTTGTTTAGATAATTGGGTGAGTTTACCAGCCCACATAGAAGCTCCCAGCTTTTGGCTTGTTTGACTGTCTGGACTCCAAGAACTAGCAACCAACTCCACATGAGATTGCATATAGTCTCTGACCAGTTGTCTTTCTCTCAAACCCATTTTTTCTCTTTTTCTGTGATTTTGGGCCACTTTACAAAAGCACTCGCGGGCCAGTTCCATCTCTGCTAATCTTTAACACAAATCGAATTGGAACCAGCACACATCAATTATCTACTATCCAGGCTGTCTCCCTCTCAACATGACCCAGCTGAATGGCTGAGCTAGAGACCAAGTAGCTCATGACCTGGAAGTATTACTGGCTAGACCTTTACAAAAAGCTGACCCCTGCAGAAGTAGTGCAGGAAGGTTGGAAACATAGCTCAGTGGGATAGTGCCTGCCTACCCTGTGTGAAGCCCAGAGCTCAATACTGGCACTGTACAAACAAAAAATAAAACAGCAATGCAGATTATAGAAAATTTAGCAAATAGAAGTAAATACCAATTGAGCAAAGCAAAAACCCTCACATTCCATAATCCAGACATAAGAATTTAGCATTTTCCTTTTTTATTACCTAGTCGTTCTCTAACGTCTTCACACATTTGTATAAGTTAATTTTAGAAAGTCAGGATCATGCTACTTTAAAATCTTCCCTTTCATTACAATACACTGTAAATATTTTCCTGGGTGAATAGTCAATTTTTAAATTTTAAGATTTCTTTATTTTTTATTGTATGTGTCTGAGTGTTTTGCCTCCATGTATGTGTACAGAGGACAGAAAAGGGCAGCAGATGCCCTGAGACTGGAGTTTCAGACACTTGTGAGCCTTGCAGGTGCTGAGAACTTAGCCAGGGGCATCAGGAAGAGCAGACAGTGCTCTTTTGTTACTTTTAACGACATGATTTTAAATTTCTGTGTAGTATTCCTTGACAGTGATACAACATTAGCTTGCTAGATAGCTTATACACAACTAAGTTATAAACAATTTATATTTGTAATTTTTATTCTTTGGAAATAATACTATGATGAACATTGTGGGCATTCTTAGTTTTAGCAGGCCATTTAAAAAGAGGTCTGGAGTCATCAGTTCCTGACTGAATATTATACACACATGCACACACACATACATATACGTTTGCACACACACACACATACATATACTAAGAGTGACAGTAATCTTTACAACCCAGAGTAATATGTCACATATTTTTAGTAGCTCTTGGATCCAGGTAGAGAAAATAGTATATATATTCCATCACCAATAATATTTTATAGAACTGATGTTTTGAGCCAGACATAGTGTATGTTTGTAATCCCAGCACTTGGGAACTGAGACTGCTCTATGTAACAGGACCTTGCCTCAACAAAACCAAAACTGATGTTGAGTGATGTATGACATAGGTCGATAATTTATCTTGAATTTTTTAAATTTTTTACGATTTACTTGTGGTTACTAAAATTTGAACTAAGTGGGTCATTTTCTCGATTGGTGATTGATGTGAGAGAGCCCCTAGCCCACTGTGGGTGGTGCCACCTCTGGGAAGATGGTCCTGAGTCGTGGAGTAAGCAAAGCAAGCAAGCCTCAAGGATTGGGCCAGTAAACAGCATTCCCTCCATGACCTCTGCTTCAGCTCCTGCCTATAGGCTCCTGCCTTGAGTTCTTGCCCTTGTTTCCCTCAATGCCGGTGATCAGGACTTGTAAACCAGATAAATCATTCCTTTCCAAGTTGTTTTTGGTCATAGTGTCTATCCCAAAAAGAGAAAGCAACCGCTGACTCATCTGTCCATGTAAGTGACTGGCAGGGATGGTACAGATACTAGACATGTGTGTGAAACCTAGAGGAGAAAAGACATGATTCCAAGGCCACAGAAGGGACAGGTAAGTGGGACATACCTAAGGCTTTGATTTAGGAAGGAAATTTTGCAAAATGCTAAACATGATCTTAAGAAAATATAAACTCAGTGTGTGACACATCCAGTACATGAGAGGCTGAGCAGGAGGATGAAGAATTTGAGTCCAGGCTGTGCTTCATCATGAGTCCCAGGTCAGCCTAGGCTAAATAGTGAACCTCAGACAATGATGACGACAGACAGACTGACTGACAGACAGACAGACAGACAATGACAACACCACCAGCAGTAGCAAATATAAATGTCAGGGAGAACTAACATAAAGAGACTCTGTAAGGGTGGAGGCTTATTAGCTTCTACCTCATCCCCCTACTGGGTGTCTGTAATTGGGATGAAGTTATTCTAAAATAACACACTTTTCAGCGATGCTAAATCTCCAGCAAGCATTGTTTATAGGAAGTAAGTTGCCCAGGAGACCTTTCCTGGTAAATTCAAGTATAGAATTTCTGGTGGCATCGGAGGTGCCATGCTGGATTCAGGATGACATCGGAGTTGGAGCAAAGCAGGGAAATGGATCTGTGCTTGACTGATAGACCTGAGAGAGGGCAAAATTGCCAAATGGACAGTATAGATTTAAGAGAAAGTCAAGATCTCGGCCTCTGAAACCACCAAATTCTAAGCAAAGAAAGAGAAAGCTGAGAGAGGTAAGGAGGGAGAGATGGACAACCAGACACACACATACACACACAGAGAGAGAGA
>NW_022196894.1:20611555-20624685 GCF_008632895.1 Mastomys coucha | reverse complement strand
GGAAGTTTCCACACATTTGCAGCATGCTTACACTTCTATACACTTGTTTCCACGAGGGCAGCAAAGAAGCAAAGGGAAAGCGATGTCTGACCTTATTGCCTCCTTGAAAACCGAGAGGTAGTTATACATGTCAGCTAAATAGGAAGACATTGAGGAAAGAGAATTTGAACTAAGGCAAACGGAGCAGATCAGCATTTCCTCCCCCAAGTCATGGGCCCCACTGTCCACCCCGGTTTTCGGGGGCACAATTCCAAACCATGCCATTTTTCATACTGCCAAGCCAAATCCAACAGCAGGACCTGGGGCTGCAACTCCAAATTTGTACCCATCTGGGGCTCACATTCGTATTTTCCCCAGAAGGCTCTCGTCCTATCCTAGCCTGGGGCTTCAGCCTGCTTTCCAGCAAACAACTTTGGAGCCGCTCTTGGCACTCCTTCAATGACTAGACATTGATTAATCATTGTCAGGGCTGTTTTGAACATTTCAGAAGGTTTGTCAGCTCCAGCATCTGATCTCTAAATGTCAATGGCATCCCTGAGGAAATGTCTCCACTTCCAAGTGACTCTCAGGGGTGTGATGCGGCTCTGCTCCACCACATCTCATCCCATCCCCAGGGTGAGGGGCATGGCCTATAAGTGACTTTTTTAATTTTTAATTTATTTATATTTTATGTGTATGAATGTTTTTTCCCTGCATATATTTATGAATACCACATGTGTGCCTCATACCCACAGAAGCCAGAAGAGAATAATGGATCTCTTGGAACTGGAGAAACAGACCAGTGCTGGGAACTGAACTCAGGCCCTTCGCAAGAACAGCAAATGCTCCTCACTGCTAAGCCGTCTCTTCAGATACCCCACCCTCAATTCTGCCATGCAAACCAGTCCACCTCACCACTCTCATTTAAAACCACTCCTGTTTTCCCTCTGGACTAATACCCCCCGGGGGTTTTAAGGGCCACTTGTGGCCTGGGTCATTTTCATCTCCAGCCTCTCCCTTGTTCTTAACCACGCCAATCTTTGCCCTGCTCAGTGCTCCATGTGTCTGCTGTTCTAACCTACAGTGCGCCTTCCTTTGCTGTGTAGGCTGGTCTTCCATCAGGAGGGCTGGGTTGGTGCAAACGAAGCTGTAGGTGGCTATGTTGGAGGACGCGAAAGCAAGGAGAGAGGGGGCATGGCTAACAGGTAGGACGAGACTTGAAGATATCTCTTTGAACTCCTGGATCCAGCTGCTTCTTAGGTAAGAACAGCTCAGTAAAAATCATTCTTCTTTAATTCAGGTGGTACACATGCTACCCGCCCTGGAGGACTTCCTATACCCAGGCTACTTTCTCACAGCCACCCCTGTGTGCAGCAAGAGTGGAAAATAGATAAATCCTTTGCAGTCCTGAATGAAAAGAGCCTCTTTGGAATCCTCTAGGGGGAGCTTCCTCAAGGGCAGACTAGAATTCCCATAATAGAGCCCCACTAACACCTGCCTATGGTTTGTCTCTCTCCCACTTCTTCCTGTTTCCCTAACAATACTCTGAGTCATTTTTCCTTAAAAGAGAAGCCTGTCTTTCTATTGTTTACTTCTTTTGGGCCATATTTGATCTCTTGTTCCCTTCATAATCCGCTTGATAGAGGGGACCTTGTCTGCCCTCTATTTCCTCCTCATGACCTTTGTCATTCAGGTTACCCCTCCTAGTGCAAGCACACCAGCCAGCAGCCACCATAACCTCCCAGTCATCAACTAAACAGTGGCTTGTTCTCAGTCTGTTTCCCATCTGCCCTCCCTACAGCATCCGGCACAGCGCCCCACGGCCTCCTCTTTTTATCTGAATGCTTTGGCCCCTGTGATTTTCTTTCTTTTCTGGACCTTTTATTTCTGTACTATTGACAAAACTTCAAGGCCGGTAAGTGGCAATGCCTGACTTGCTTGCTCTTCTTGGTTCAGTGTAGGTGCTGGACTTGTGTGATCAGTTTTACACATTAATACCCTTTCCAGAAAGGCCCAGGAGCGAGGTATCAGAATGGCATAATGCAAACACAGCTGGCACTGCTAGCACCCAGTCTTACACTGGAGACTATGTCCCTCGTGCCACCTGGTTACCTGAGAGCATCTACAGTCATTTATAGGTCATCTTCCCAGCCGCCCTTCTGTAAGTGTTCTGAAACCAAGCCTTTTACTTTGGCTTTGAAGGGTGTGAACTAGAAAGGCCAAGCCCACTTTATATGACTTCTGCCTTCCTGTGGGTTCTGAAGTTATTTGGCTTGCCAGGCTTTCTAGGTTCAGGTTATTTGGCTTGCCAGGCAGTCACCTTGTCGCCAGCCCTATCGAGAGGTGCTTTGAGCATGCATACTGAGTAAAGCCAGAGACTCCTGTGTTAATCACAGATCCCTCCTTCCCTGACTGTTGGGGAAAGCCTCAAGTCTCTCTGTGTTTACAAAGCCTAGGCACTGGGCCTCCCTTAAACAATGTTTCTGGACCTTCATCTATGGGCAGAATTGTTTTCTCATTTCCCAAGAGCTTCAAGCAGATCTCATACTTTCCTGATTATTGCAACCCAGCAGATGTTTTTCTCCTGCATCCCCTCTGTTTCTCTTCTCATGCAGACTTTGGTAAAGTAACATTGGTGTGCTTGTTGGACAGACCATACACAGGGAGACTGGAAGGAGGTAGACAAGGAACATGACCACATCTTGGCTCAGAACCTTCTTATTTGAGAAAGCTCGTTTGGGCACTTTTATTTATGGCTAGATTGAAGATTGGCAAGAGCACCTTTCAGAGTCGAGGTTGCAACTGTTTTGTATGAGGTCAGCAAGAAGGCAGAGAAACAATGGCAGTAATTTGTCACCCCACCAGTGCCAGTGTTGCTGCTGGCTTCATGCCTTTCATCAAATTTGACCATTACTTCTCTGCCCCTGTTCTCTGAGTAATGAATTCAAGCTGTGATGTGGTACTTGCTTGGTCAGTGGACAAGCCTCCCACCAGCTTCAGTGGTGGCTATGTCCTGTCTGCCAAAACCTTACTTCATTGAGTCAAGCCTAGATCTTGAAGTATCTGACCCTCCCCGGGCACATGGGGGGCACTATACCAGCAGCACCAGCAGCACTAGGCTGACCAGCCTTAGCTTCTCCTGAGGCCGACTCCACGGAGGCTACAGGAGAGAAGGCGTGGCGTAGATCGTGGTGAGTTCGGTGGTCTGGAAGTTGTACAGGAACTGCCACGGGTCCTACCACCACAGATGCGGGTGGGCCAGCTGGTGGGGCTGCAAGCACAACTTGATCCCCTATGGGTGAAGGACTTGCTGGGTTGGCATTGGCTGGCTGGGGCTGCAGGGGCACAGGTGGAGAGAGGACCATTTCAGTAGGTAAGATGGTTTCCCATGACAGGAATCCCCATGAGTCTGGGTTGCAGTCCCTCACAGTAATGATTTTTAGATGGGAAGAATCTAGCTAAGGAGAGCAGGTAAGGTGCTAAGGATCATCCCAGGAAGAGCAGTCACTGGCCTGTGGAGCTCCAGTCTCACCTGTATTACCTTAGTCCCAGTAGATTTCCACAAACGTAGTCAAGTTTACAAGCTCCCCACCCACAGAGAACCTTCGCTCTTTGCATGTATACCTGGGAACTGCCAGGCAGACCAGCCCACTCCGTCTCTGTAACTAGGAAGAGCACTCCCGCCTTCCATAAATAACAAGGTGGCTTTGCAGCCACCAGAGCTTGGGAAAGAAAACACAGCTGACATATCTTTCACCTAGCTGATGGGACCACACACTGCAGTGTTACAATCCACCTCAAGGCTTAGGGCAGGACAGCAAGTGACCCATTGCTACTCCACAAGTGTTAAGGGGACACTGTTTTGAAGAGCATCCATGAAGTTACCTGTGTTTGGAATAATTTGCAGGCCACTGAAACCTCTTCCCCACCAAGATTATGCATGAGAGTCGCCTTGCAGAAGCCGTATTGCTGTTTCCAGAAAGACAGGGGTTATTTTAAATGATGCAAAACATGGATCTCCCCGGGTTTTCAGTGATAGTAGAATATATTGAAACAAAGACATTTCTTTTTTTTTTTTTTTTAATTTACACCCTTTAAGTTTATAATTTCTGGGCAGCCCTCTCTTGAGAAGTCATACCCATGTAATGAAAATTAGTCTTCTCTCTCTCTCTTCTTGCTCTCTCCATATGCACATACACACTTAAATCTAAGCTATCAAGCCGGGCGGTGGTGGCGCACGCCTTTAATCCCAGCACTTGGGAGGCAGAGGTGGGCGGATTTCTGAGTTCGAGGCCAGCCTGGTCTACAGAGTGAGTTCCAGGATAGCCAGGGCTACAGAGAAACCCTGTCTTGAAGAAAAAAAAAAAAATCTAAGCTATCACTTTCCTTTCTTTCTTTTTTTCTTTTTCTTTTTTTTTAAAGACAGGTTTCCCCTGTGAAGCTCTGACTGTCCTGGAACTCACTCTGTAGACCAGGCTGGCCTTGAACTCAGAGATCCACCTGCCTCTGTCTTCTGAGTGCTGGGATTAAAGGTGTGTGCCACCACTGCCCAACTATTAATTAATTAATTAATTAATTAATTAAATTTTGTGGGTTTTTTTGTTTTTGTTTTTGACAGGGTTTCTCTGTGTAGCCCTGGCTGTCCTGGAACTCACTGTGTAGACCAGGCTGGCCTCAAACTCAGAAATTCACTTGCCTCTACCTCCCAAGTGCTGGGGTTAAAGGCATATGCCACCACTGCCCGGCTGATTTTATTATTCTTAATCATGTGTATGGGTCTTTCTCTCTGTCTGTCTGTCTGTCTGTCTGTCTGTCTGTCTGTCTCTCTCTCTCTCTCTCTCTGTGTGTGTGTGTGTGTGTGTGTGTGTATGTGTGTGTGTGTGTGTGTGTTGCAAAGATCAGAGATATCAGAGCTGGAGTTAAAGGTGAACCACCAGGCACAGGTGCTGGGAACTGACCTTGGCCCCTTTGCATGAACAGAGAAAGAAATATGTGCTCTTAACTGATGAGCCATTTCTCCAGCTTTACAAGAGGACATTTTATATTTTTTGTTTGTTTTTGTTTTTTACTTTCTTTCTTCAGCCCCAAGATATAAACTGCAAAAATATACTTTGTTCCACAATCAGGTTTGCCTGGTGGCCCAGAGCCCCAGGGTCTGGCTCACTTACTTTTTCTGCCAGCAGGTTGCATTTGGCTGGATCTGTGACCTGTTTTGCAGTACAGTCAGTGGCAGCGATTACAAACTCCGCCAGAGTAGACACTGGGAGAGGCTGAGAACGAAAATGAAACACATGTGGGAAAGATGGTCTGGAATGAAAGGGGCAAGAAGAGGTGGGACAGATGGAGGGAGGGGGGAGGGGGGAAAGAGAAAGGGGCAAGGAGAGGTGGGATGGAGGAAGGGGGAAGGAAGTAGAGGAGAGGGGAGAAGGAAGGGGAAGGAAGGAGCAATGGATCTGAGCCTTCTCAAAGTATTGGCAAGGGTTCACTGTCCATTGTGCAGGGCAGAGGTCAGTTTTTAGAGAGGAAGCAGGAAACCAAAAGGCTAACTTTAGTCAGGCAGGGATGGGAACCCAACATCTCCTGGCCCTCAACCATTGGAACCCAATGTTCCGGTCATTCCAGGCTAGAAGGGGGAAGTGAAAAGATGCCCCCACCCCAGTTTCCTATACCAGTACCAAAATGGAAGTCATTACACTTCCTTCCTCATAACACTTGGAGCCTTGCAAGCACAGAACCTGGTGTAGTATGGGATGGGAATTTTTCCAGGAATTACAGAATCACCACCTATACTAATGTATTTGTAAGCATGTCTTGACTTATTTCCCTTGCCAGTTTCCTTAAATATTCCAAGTCTGTTGCACCCAAATAGTTACTTTGGTTATATAATTAGATGGCTCCCTCCCAACCTCAACATCTGGATCTGCAAGGCAGATCAGGAACCTTCTATTGTTCGTCTGGCCATACCTTTGTTAGTATTGATTCCCAGACTGCGGCAGATGTTACTGGTAGGGTGTGAACGTGTGGCACCCAGTGAATGTATTGTTTCTGAACAGAGAGCCCTGCTATTAAGTGTTAAGTAAAGCCAGGAAGCCAGTGTGTTGCCTGCCTTCTGCTTGTGGCTGACCTATGTTGGAGTGGCTCAGTTTGGGATAGGGTTGCTGAGAGTTTGGGGCTCCTCAAAGTCCTAGAACCCCCTGCCAGTCCCTCCAACCAATGTTCCCTTTTCTTCTGGATATCACCCCCACACATGCCCCAAGGGCCACCAAATTGCCCAACTGTACCAAAAGAGTATTAAGTTTTTACCACATTTTGAGCCCGGGAAATCTCCACCAGTTTAAAATAGGTTCCGTTATTCTGTTCGTTGAAGGCAGCCAGGGCAGTGTTGACGGTGCGGACCACGTTGGTGTCATTGAACCGGGCCAGGAGTGGGCAGTTTGGGCAGAACTTACGCACGTCCTCTACAGAGTCTGGGCGAAAAGATGACAGGGTCTTAACTGCAGCTTTCTGATGTGCTCCCCACAGCTTGCTTATTTAGAAAGGGTTCCTCTGAAGGGGTTTGCAGCCCCATAGGAGGAACAGCAGTATGATCTAACCAGTACCCCCAGACCTCCCAGGGACTAAACCACCTATACATGGTGGGACTCAGGGCTACAGCTGCATATGTAGCAGAAGATGGTCTAGTTAGTCATCAATGGGAGGAGAGGCCCTTGGTCCTGTGAAGGCTCTATGCCCCAGTGTAGGGGAATGTCAGGGCCAGAAAGCAGGAGAGGGTGGGTTGGTGAGCAGGGAGAAGGGGAGGGAATAGGTTTTTGTTTTTTGTTTTATTTTCAGAGAGGAGACCAGGAAAGAAATGTAAATGTAATGTAAATAAGAAAAGAAAGAAAGGAAGAAAGAAAGAAAGGAAGGAAGGAAGGAAGAAAGAAAGAAAGAAAGAAAGAAAGAAAGAAAGAAAGAAAGAAAGAAAGGGTTCCTCATACTCCAATGTAGCATGACCTTTTCTCTAAACCTTCAAGCAGCTATATGAAGGTCACCAAGTCACAGCCACAGAGACAATGTTCGTCCAGAAGAATGGGTGCCTTTAAAAGATGGTGTTAGAATCCTAGGACTGGGAATCCACACCAAGGAAGTGAGGACTATTTGAGTTCAAAATTATTCTGATTCCTTTCTCATTCTATGAGATAAAAATAAGCAGCAGTATTTTTCTGACCTGGCGTCGAATGACACTGGGTGTGCAGCACAGTGAACTGGCCTTCGTGTTTCAGGATGTGGAAGTCACAGTCTCCCTCCACCGCCTGGGAAAGAAATTGATGCTGACATTCAGGAGCACTATACTCTGGCTGCTCTATCTGGGTAACATCTTGGCAGGGCTATGGGAGGTAACCAGCCCAAGGCCACCTTCACAGGTGTTATTAAAACATTACAATCTGCCCTCTGGGAGGGCTTCAAGAAGAAAAGCCCAAGTGTTGAGAAAATCAGCCTCAGAGAAGGCACCATCCCACAACGGTTTTAGAAATTGCTCTCTGGCTAGCCAAGATGGCTGCTTGGAGTTGGATAAAGCCAAACTGCTCTTGGCTGAACTGTGGTGGCCAGGTACCACCCACCCACCATAAGGTAGCACTCACGTGCTCAGTCAGCTGCCTCACAGAACAGTTTGTCAGGGGGGTGGGGTCCAGAGCATGGCAGGTGGTCTCCAGCGTGTCAACTTCCAACTCATACACCTCTCCGTAGGGCCGCTGTGGAGACGGAAGGAAGAGGTGAGCAAATGCTCCAATGCACGCCACCCACTGTGAACACCAGCCCCATGGTGAGGCCTGGGTGAGGGTGAACTTCAGGAGGAATAAGAGAGCCAGACCCACCAGTCCCAACCCCTTCTAGCTCTGCAATGCTGCAGTGGTTTTTTTTTTTTTCTTCTTGTTTTGTCTTGTTTTTTAGTTATTGTCTTTCGCTATAGATGGAGCAGGTGTGAAATGGGGACGGGTGGGGACACAGGGGAGTCGTTGAAGAGTTCAGTGCTTTGCCTGTTTATGTATTCCCCTTTCACACCTTGAAACACTCCAAAGTTTGAAAACTCTCAACCCAACTTAGTTCATTGGTGATTTTCACTCTCCGAAGACCTCAGAACTACTATGGGTAGATGCACTGGGTGTATGTGCAGGGATGTCCCAAATGACTGCCTGAAGACTCAGGACTTCCTGATCCACTTGGGCATCCCACAAGGAGCAGCCCGCAATCAGCACGTAGCGCATGCGCAGTGCTCGTTCATGGCTTTCCCTCCAGCTTGTAAACTAGGCAGAGAGCTGGCCATTTTATCTTTTGCCAACTGCCCTTAAAACTCACCCAGGAAAACCCTGTTTCAAATCAGCCGTCCCATTGTAAAGCTGGTTGTCAATCCTCACCCTGAGCATCCTGAAGTTTACTTTATTTTCCTCCTAAATCCTAAGTCTGTAATAACACAAACTTGTTCTTCTCATCTTTATGTTAAGCTGAAATGTATGGAATTTCCAACTTTGCATGTTAAAGGCAGACGAATTAGTTGGGTGGCACCTTTGATTCCAGCACTAAGGAGGCAGAGACAGGTGGATCTCCATGAGTTCAAGGCCAGCCTGGGCTACAGAGCAAGTTCTAGGACAGCCAGGACTACAAAGAGAAACCTTTCTGTCTCAAAAAGAAAGGAAGAAAGAAAGAAGGACAGAAAGAAAGGAAGAAGGAAAGAAGGAAAGAAAGAAAAAGAAAGAAAGAAAGAAAGAAAGAAAGAAAGGGGAAAGAGAAAAGAAAGAAAGGGAGGAAGGAAGAAAGAAAGGGGAAAGAGAAAGAAAGAAAGGAAGGAAGGAAGAAAGAGAGGAAGAAAAAAGAGAAAGAAAAAAGAAAAGCAGACAAGTATTGGAGGCTTTGTGGTTTCAGTCTGTTAGCATATACTATCTGTTGTCCAAGGAGAACATGGCTATCAGGCGGCCTGGGAAGGAAGAGTTTAATGAAATGATCTGCATTAAAGGGCTGTCACACATGGTCATTGATCAAATGCCACTTTCCATTTTCATCAGAGATAAATGGAGTCCAAGAAAAAGAAGTGACTTACAAATTAGCAAATAGGAGCCCAAGTTCTCCCAGCAAGTCCCACCTTCTGCCTATGGTCTGTGAACTATGCCTCAGGGTCTTTTCCTCTACCCGTGGGAGCATCCTCTGTGAGATACATGGCTACAGTACTGATGTGGCCTCTCCTGCTCTCTCTTTCCCTTTCCTGCTTCTAGCAAGAGACCAGTCTCTGCTGCAGTTTCATCTCCACTGGGAGATGCTAGCCTTTGGGTTAGATTCCCCTGACACAGATTCATTCAGTTCACTCATGGTAGGCTCACTTACCCGAGACCACACCTTGACTTTGTCAATCTGATTCAAGGCCTGCTTGAATCCCTGAAGAAGATGTTTATTGAGGTAGTCCACGGCCATCAAAGCTACTTGCTCTGTTTCTGGATCATCGCAAGACAATTCTCTAAAACCCAGCCCTGTACCTTGTGGAGCTGATTGGCAGCCCCAGAGCTGAGCTAAACAAAGAAGCAGGACCAAGGACTTCATGGCTGCTCCAGAGAGGCCCTGGAAGATGGGCAAATGTCAGGAGCAGCCCAGATAATCAGCTTGGAGAGCTAGACCAACAGAGGGGCAGAGGGCTTAATTTATCTGACGGAGCCTGCTGAAGGAATTGCGTAAAGGCGTGGGATGATTTCTGTTCTGGTTCCAAATAATCCCTGCAAACAGCAGCTCTGGAAAAGCAAATAAGTTAGGACATCATTCATCCCCAAGAGATCTGCCAAAGTCAATGCTGCTGTGGGGGAAGATATTCCAAAGTCTGCCTGGAACATGGCGATAACGGCGGAGTGAGGAGGTGGCTGAGGGACAAAATGGACATGGCCAGCGCAGAGCGCAGCTGCAGTGGCAGTGAGGGGCGGAGGGTCATCTGTGTGAATATGAGCATGCCATGGCACCCTGAGTATGAGCATGCTATCGCCCTAAATTTTCTGTGGGTGATTGATCTCCCTCAAGAAGAATCCTAGAAGGAAAATAGGGTCCACAATGCAGCAAAGATACTGTGAGCCATGGCAGATGCCCAAGTCCTCAGTAAGAATGGAAGGGAAAGGAAGGACTTATAGCGTCGAGGGGTGTGACCGTAGATGTATGACTTCCCTTCCCCCTCACCCTCATCCCTGCAGACTTCACCACCAGGCCCTGCAGGGAACAGCACAAGCAGATGCTGCTCTGTGTCTTCTGTGTGGCCAATTGGCATCAGTAGCACTCTGGTCCCAGCCAAGGCACAAGTGCATCGAGCACTGTGGAGTTCTGGCCTGTGAGCCATTCATTTGACACAGTTCTGGGTTGGACTCCAGCATCTCAGGTTGAGGTACTGCAAGGGCAATTATGAACAAAGGTCTGCTCCACACTCAACAAGATGATAGTGTGCCTGCAGGTTTTGACAGTCCCAGACATGACCTCCAGGGAGTGTGTGCAGGACAGTGACAGGGTTCAGAAAATGTCATGTAAGGACTTGGGGCCAAGAAGCCTTCACATAGAGGTCATACTTCAAATAATGTGAAGTCATCAGCTCGTTTGGATGGATTTGTCCTGTGGTTTAACATTGCTTCAGGCTGGGCAGTGGTGGCACATGCCTTTAATCCCAGCACTTGGGAGGCAGAGACAGGTGGATTTTTGAGTTCGAGGCCAGCCTGGTCTACAGAGTGAGTTCCAGGACAGCCAAGGCTATACAGAGAAACCCTGTCTCAAAAACAAACAAACAAACAAAAAACGAAACAAAAAACAAAAAACAAAAAAAAAATAGGAACTTAATGGTATGAACTTTGTAGGAGATGATCTGGTTGTGGGTAGAGAGGGAGGGTGACAGGGCAGAGACAATGGCAGCAAGGGCTCTTTTTGCATTTGCTTCCAGCTACATACACATGTATAGACCTGAATGGGAACTCCCGGTTCTCTTGGAGAGGGGCCATAACTCTCAGAGACGTCTAGCTAGTCATTTAGCAGAGTCAATTTTCTATTAACTGTGTGCCAATTTAATTTAAGGGCATGACATAGGAACTCTTTGGAAGAGCTAAGCTTTTCTTTGAAAATACTAAATCTGGACATTACTGAATATTTGGAAAGACAGGAATGCTTTATAAGTTATAAGCTCAGGCACATAAACCGCAACTTTACTCACCACAGAGAGTATGCAAAATTGAAATTTTGACTTTGAACCTTCTTTTGCGAATACCTAATCTATCCTCTTTCACCTAACCCAATTCTGATTGAAACCTGCCCCACTAAGTGTAGTTTGTCCCCCACTGGGGTTAGAACAAGCCCTAAAATGAAAAGGGATACTTTATGAAAGTGCCTCACTAGCCAAAAGTGGAAAAGTGTATACACCTTCCCTGGTTTTGTAAGAGCCTGCCCTGGAATCCTCTGCCAAGTCACCTGGAGCATCCACCGTCAGGCTGACAGCTCTACCTGTGAGCAAGCAGCATGCTCTCCTCCTTGTCTCTGCTTTAGCCCATAGCAAGACAGCCCTCCCTTCAGCTCCAGGTCACTCAGGCTCCCAATCCCAGCCAGAGGAGCCTTTCAGGCCTTCTTTCAATACCTTCTTGAAACCTGGGGAAATGGAGCTGCTTTGTCCATATGAGGAATGGGGAGTTTTGGAAAGTAGCTTTCACACCCATCTGCATGGGCACCCCTGAAGTAATGATCCTCCAGCCAGCCAGCCAGCCAGCCAGTCTGTCAGGAGCATCTCCCAGTGCTACACCTGTCTGTCTGAGAAGAGATTTAAATTCTATTAGAATGTGATTTTGTATGGGGAAAAACATAACAGTGTAACAAACAGTGGTACTTAAGCTAGTGGTTGGCTGTCTCTCACCCACTGATGTAGTGAGAGGAGAGATAGCAGTTGCTCTTAACCACGCACCACATTTCTCTGTATCAAATAGAAGTGTATAGCTGTTTATCTTTCTGTTTAGCACTATCATGTGAATATTGCTTCATGTTATTAAAAAGACTTAAAAACACGTCTGTAATGACTCTGTGTAATTCTGTGGTGCGCTTTCCCTGAGCGCTCATGTCATGATGGGGCAACGGTCCTCTTTTCTCACATTGAATTCCATGCAGTGTGGTAAAGCTTGCTGAGGGCAACAGGTTCCCAGTATCTGGAGCACAAGAGGATCAGCAGTTCCTAAGGCCTCAGCAGGATACTAGGCAGCGCTAAGGGGAGCGCAAACCTCAGGACAGAAGTTAGGAATGGCATCGGGGTCTCCCCATGTCACCAGAGAGCCTTTAGACTAGGTGATACATTTGACTCACTCCAACAGAGTTTGATATTTAGACCTGGCCTGGTAACACAAGTCTCTTAACCCTAGTCCTAGCTACTAGGGAGGCTGAGGCAGGAGGATCACAAATTCAAGATCAGCCTAGACTACAGAATGAGTTAAATGCCAGCCTGGTCAGCTGAATTGTGATTCCCAGAGAAAAAGAGAGGGAGGCTGGACATATAGTTCAGTGATAGAGCATTTGCTTAGCATGGTCAGTCACCAATATCTTGGGTTCAGTCTCCAGTTAATAGAAAGGAGATGAGAGAGGGAGAGGGAGGAGGAGAAGAGAGGGGGCATGGATGAATGGATGAGAATTCAGTATTTACAGCTGTGAATGTAACCCAGGACAAAAAAAAAAAAAAAAGATTAACCTAAGTTCTCAGACCAGAGTGTTCATAGGTCAGTTCTCTCTGTGGCCCTGCCAGGAGTGGGGTGAGGGTGGGGCTCAGCACAGAAGGAGAGCACTAGGAGTAGGCAAAATACTAAGTGAGGTGGCAGCAGGGGTGATGGAAACATAGCTGCTCACAAACTGGACCATGAATGTGTGTGCCAGCAAAGGCCAGAAGCCCGATTGGCTGCCATGTTGGGTTAATCACAGGCCAGCTACCGGACTCTGCCCTTTATGTTTCAAGCCTCAAGAAGGCAGACATTTAAATTCTGATAACCCACTGTTTCTTCACTCCCGTGTTCAAAGAAAAACATTTTGGCAGCATCTACTATCTACAAAGTTAGTTGCCTGAACACGGAGGAAGAAGACATTCTCTCTCTCTCTCTCTCTCTCGCTCTCTCTCTCTCTCTCTCTCTCTCTCCCTC
>NW_022196894.1:20548915-20611453 GCF_008632895.1 Mastomys coucha | reverse complement strand
TCCCTCCCTCTCTCTCTCTCTTTCTCTCTCTCTCTCTGTCTTCCTCTCACTCTCCCTCCCTCCCTCCTTCCCTCTCCCCATTGCACTGGCATCAGTAACATCTGATACCTTGGCAACCATAGATTCTTGTACAAAACTGTCGTGCTGCTATTGTATGAATTATCACAACATCTGCAGACACAGAATGGGTTTTATTTCTTTAACATAAAATGTCAACCAACAGAATGCCAGTTAGCCCTGTCCTAGGATCCATCAGGTACCTTGGGAAGATAATTCAGCAACAGTTGCCCCAGAAAACACTGCCCAGTTATCTGGAAGAATTACAGTTGGATGTCACAGGCCTGACCACACAGGCAAATATTAAAAACAGTGACCCAGTCCTAACGGTCATGGCTCAGCTCTGCGGATCTAAATCCAAAAGGCTACAATTGAGGATATATGTGGAGAGGAAGAGCAGAGGCAGACTGGAGTGAGGCCAGGAAGAGATGAAGGTGCCAGGATCACAGAGGAGCCACCCCTGGGTGCCAGGCTTACAGAGGTGCCACCCCTGGGCTTGCTCGCCCTTCAGTTCTGAGTCTAAGCTCTTCCCTCCTATCTGGCTTATAGTGAAGAGGCAGGGTATACACCCAGAACGGCAAGAAAAAACCTTGAGAAACCAACAGATCCTTCTTCTTTTTCTCTCTTCGTTCTTTTTCAAGGGACAGTGTCCTTGCTGCCACCACTGGCCACCACTGCTACTGTTTTTTATCATTTGAGCTAGTGAGACCGGCTCTAGGAACACCATGACTCAGGCGTCTGGTTTTACCTGATCCCAGAAGAAATAATGGAAGTCTTCCATTCTCTTTCATTTGAAAGAAGGCTTTCTATTACACGTGACTCAGTGTGGCCTTGATGCCTATCACATGCTCCATCTCACAAAAGCGAAAAACCAGTTTAGGGTCAAAGACATGAGGTGTGTAGCTGCTGAGGCTGGCTGGATCTCACCTCCGCAGGCAGTCAGGATCTTCTGGTCTAGGAGCAGGACAGCCATGCTGTTCCCACCCTCCCTTCTTCACAGGGGAGAAGCAGAAGCTCCTAGAGGTTCTAGAACTTGAACATCAAGAAATCAGAGCCTGGATTTGGCCCAATCCAGTTGCTTCTCTAGAAATCCTGAACTAGAAGAATATGGAGCCCAGGGGAATTAGCTTCTGGCCATTACTGATCAGCTAGCAACTTCTTAGCAGTAAAAACAAAACAAAACAAAACAAAAACAATAACAACAAAAACATGGTGGGACAGGGAGGGAGAGACTAAAGCAATATAAAGTATAATGAGTTTGATTAACAGTGAATAAAAGCTTACAGTGTGTCTGCCTGCATAATTTCAGTAAGTGAAAAAATACTCAGAAACCATTTTTTTCCTAAAAAAAAAAAAAACCAAAAAAAAAAAAAAAAACTCTATAGACTAGTGATGAGTTGGATGGTGTTGACGTTATCTCAGATGCAGGGTTAGAAGGTAAACAAGAGGTAAATGATTAGACTATTTCTAGTTCCATGTTTTTCATGGGAAAGTCTGGCCAGTAAAAAGCAGCACGCCCACCTCTCCTGCTGACTTCTCCATCGCCCTTTGCCAACTTCAAGGTGAGTGTCACTCTTCTACAGAAGAGAGGTGAGAATGAGCCATGTCGTGTGCTGGCTGGGGTTTGGACTTGGAGACTTTCAGCAGAGCCATGGCTTCACCCTTGAAGGTTATCTGGGGCCACTGGCATCAAGTGGACTCGTGGCACCTGTTAAAGTTTGGACATTCAACACTTCATCCTGCGGATAGTCGAGATTACAGTGGGTCTGTTCAGCAGTGAGTCCGTAGTTAAGAGCCTATGAATCTTCGCACTGATAAGTAGAAAATATTCTCTGGACAAGCTACACTAGATGGTCCCTTTTCTTCCAGTTGCTCCCTGCTGTGTAGGACAGCCTGGCTCTCTCTACTGCCTTCTGTGAACACCACAGGAAGGTTTCTGCCCTAGGCCTGAAATCCAGAAGCACACAGCCCCGGGGAGGGCAGAGTTCTCTTTCATATTCAACCTTGTAACCACAGAACCCGCCTCCTGCCCGGCGAGCCCCACAGAGGGCTTCTACAGCCACCCTCTCGGGAATTCCTCTGGTGCCTGGCACCCACTTGAGAGTCTTCCACTCTGGCAGCCTGTTCTGTTGTTAACGCTAGTTGTAAAGGAGCTTTTTCCTTTTACAGCAGCCTGATTTCAAACCTCACCGGGGTCCCAGACCTTTTTCCTCAGCAGTTACACCGACTAATTGCCTGGCCTCTACACTGGACTCTAGGATATCCATGCTCTACCTATCCCCCCTTTCTAGCCTCTGTCATCTCTCTTCATTCAGTTACTGCTCAATTAAATCCGTGTTGAGACCATCTCATCATGTGATCGAGTTGGCCAAGATGGACGCCAATGGCTAAATAGTGAGATAAGCTATCTTGTGGTCCCTTCAAAGAAGGGAACCTGGGTTCTTCATTTTCATCAAGTCACACAAAGCACGGAGTAGTCCTGTCAAGCTCGAGTAGTATGGAAAAGGAACTGAGTGCTGCAGGCATCCCCAGAGAAGGAGAGACCCATTGCAGCAAAGATGAGCAGGGGAGGGGAGGAAAATGAGGATTTGGACAAGGAGAGGTGTATCTCTGAGTTACTCACAGCTGGGGTCCTCCATGCCCTGCTGGCCTTTGGAGAGGTAGTTTTTCTTTTTCTCAAGGGCTCTCTTAGTCATTTCCTCTAGAGGCTTATCTGTTAGGTACATGCCCAATTAATAAATTAATTCTGACCATGGTATAAAACTATATCTCCAAAATAAATGCTGATGGTGGTGGTGGGGAACACATGCATTTTAAAAACCAATGGGTTCTTAATAAAAAACATAATGGTTACTGAAATAAAAACTATTACATAAGGGCTGGAAATATAGCTCAGTTGTAGAGTTGCTTAAAGTGTGTGATGCCCTATGTCCTATCCGTACACTACAAACATTTATGTAAGTTAAAGAACAGATCAGATACAGAGCAATAGGCAAGAGCCCCGTCTTTTAACTTGCTGCCTCTACTTCTTTTTATGCCGACAGTTCTGGGTGGAGATTTGCACAGCAGATGAGGTAGAACTTTGACCCAGGTCTGTATCCTCTATCTCACACTGACATAGCTCTACTGCATTTCCCATGAAGAAACCCGGAGTGATCCAGTAGCCAGTGTGCATGTCGTCACATACATAGTACCTGAAATCACACTTAGAGACTGGACAAGAGAGAGAACAGCAAGTCATTTTCCTTTAGAAAAATCTCACAATCTCTATTTTCAACACTCTATCCTAATATTTGCATTTCAAGTGCTGTTTCCTATTAAGCCAATCCAAGCGCCATCATTTCCTGTTAGTACTAAGGATGACTTGTGACAACTGACAATCCCTTTGCATTTTATGCTTTCCATTTGACCTATACTATTATTCAACTTCATTTATTCAGCAACCTTTGGGGTTTTCTGGTCTCCCAACTCATCCAGCTCTGAGCTTTCCTAGTATGGAGGCAGTGGCAGAGATAGATGTTTTCTGGACCCTTGGGTCTCCACCTAGACCATGATCCATGGTAGTCATGTTTTCAGTTTCATATGAGTGAGTTTATTAACTACTTGCTGTCTATTAACAGCAAGCAGGTGCCAAGCAGCAAGCAGCAAAGAGAAAGCAGAACATCAGATCAGACAGCCGCACCAATAGCAGAACTAAGACAGGCAGCTGGAGCCTTTGATGGATAGAGGGTCCCAGACAAAGCATCCTCTCTGTGCAATACTTCCAAATAAAAGCACAAACAGCCACAGGTAGAGACAACATCATCAAACTGGGCGCATCCAGCAGAAACCAACTGGGAAAGCTCAGAGAGTCTTCCAGGCTTCCTGGCTGAGCTTTCTCTCTATAGGTGAGCTTTCTGTGGCTGAACTTGTGGTTGCTAAGCTTCCACTTTCTTCCTGCTCCAGGCACTTTGCAATCATGGAATAAACAATGGTAACCTCTGTTGGGAGTAGTTCTCAAGGGCACAGCTATTTTGCTGCATTTTCTTCTCTGTTATAGGAATTAAGAGGACCAGCCTACCCCCAGATAAGGAGTGTTGGAGGACATTTTAAGATAAACATATTTGGGCCTGAAATGGGAGTGCCTGTTTCCAAATAGTACATGACAATTTAGTGGTACATCACACTCACCCTAGGCAGCATGGCTCCTTTTCTGAGGACTGATGGAACAGACCACGTAACAGAAGGATGAGGGGCTATGGTGGTTTGAATGAGAATGGTCCCCATAGGCTCGTAAGTTTGGATGCTTGGTCATCAGGGAGTGGCACTACTTGGGAGGGGTTGGAAGGTGTGGTCTTGTTGGAGTAGATGTGGCCTTGTTGGAGGAAGTGTGTCACAGAGGGTGACGGTGGGGGCTTTGAGGTTTCAAGAGCCCAAGCCAGGCCCAGTGCCTGTGAATTCGGATGTAGAACTCCCATCTACTTCTCCAAGAGGCTCTCGTCTTGGGGAGAACACATCTCCTTGAAATAGAGCCTAGACTAAAAGGCTTAGTTTGGTACTGGAGCCCTTGTGACCAACGGGGAAAACAAAACAAAACAAAACAAAACACCACAGTGCCTGTCCCTTGGATTTGTCTCCTGATATAAATATTTGAGTTCTATTATAAGAATTGAAGAGGACTTAAGAAGTCCAAACACCTTTATTTTCATGCTCATTGCCAGCTTGGGACAAAGGAGAACAAAGGCACTACCCTACAATTTTTATAATGCTGCATGGCCCTGGTATTCAAGACCTCATCAGGGACAGGAGCAAGGAGAGAGTCAGGATGATGCCTAGGGCAAAGACCAGCAGGGCTCAGGGTAAGCAGCATGCCCAGCAGCATGCAATGGATGTCCAGCACTGGGCAGTAGTGTCCAGAGGCAGGCAGCTGTGCCTTGAAGTGAGCTAGTGCCCAGTTACAGGCAACAGTACCACAGCCAAGCAGTGGTGTTCACCAAAGGCAGCAGGACTCTCAAGCAGGAATTGTTCCTCAAGAGAACGTGGTATCCATGGCAGGCAATAGTACCCAGGAGACAGCAGCAACGTGCATAGGTAAGCCAGGGTACTCTGAAGAGAGGTAGCAGGGCTCCCAGCAGAAGCCTGTTGTCAAGAATCAGGCAGAAGTTCTCAGGGATTTGAATGCTTTGACTGATTAGAGAAGGGAGTAGTCCCAAAAGCCTGGCAGCGGTCAGTCACCAGTGTCAGACAGCCATCCCTGGGTGCAGACAGTGGTATCCATTGAGTGGCATCCTGGAAAAAGCAGTAATACCCACAGGGAGGGGGTAGTCTCTAAACTTAGGCAGAAGTCTCTTGAAGAAGGACATAGAGCCAAGGGGTGGACAGCTCTCTGCAGGGTCAGATAGCAATGCTCGGCAACAAGCTGTGGTGCCCAGGGACACCAATCCTTGAAAAAAGAATGGTACTCATATGGTCCCTGTGTCACTAGATAACTCTTAAATAATGTCTACTTATAGAAATAGCAACTATATAGCACATTTTGAGAAATGACCGATTATAGGACATTTAGCTAAAGAAGTTTGGGAACATCACGTTTCAGAGGGGACAGGAAATGGTTGCTGAGGACATTGAAACCCAGAAACTACACGCAACCAGTGGGTGACTGCATTATCTCTTGTGGACAGTCCAAAACCAACAGTTCAAGGCTAATTTACTTTGTGATGCAATGAAATGCAAGTCCACAGTCAGCTTGTTATCCATGTGTCCTTAAACACCAGTCTGGGGGAAAGCTATTGACAAGGGAGCCTCAGCAGGAAATGAGAGGTACCGGTGATCCTGTGTGGATGCCGAGAGGCACAGGCCCCCGATTCAGAGCAGCACTCTTCCTTTACTGTGAGTGAGTAATGTTTCCTCAGTCCGACATGAGACGTCACTTCACCGTATCAGCTGTTTGTGCATTTTGGTCCCCTGCACCTTGTCAGAGTAGAGGTTTTACAGCATCCTCCACAAGCTTATGCTCCCCTCTGCCCTTATCAGATGAGTTCCCAGTCTCCCTCCACAGTGAAAGCATCTATACCCACCATGGGGGAGAACACCCCCTCCCACAGACCCCATATGCTTTTCCTTTACAGGCCAAACCATCTTGGGGTTCAGAAAAAATGGCACCAGGAAACCTGATACCCCAATAATGGGTAATCCTGTTTGTTATGCCCTAATGAAAGCCAGATGCCAAGCCCAGTTCCGGGTACAAGGGTTCCTGTGGCTCTTGGTCTCCAGTCAAGAAAAATAGAAATATACTATGCCAAGCTCTGGGTCAACTCTTGCCAAGGTTTGACTAGACAGTCATTTTAAGTGACCCTGTTCCCCCAATCCTTCAGAGAGGGTTCCTTCCAGTCAGAGATAAAGGGATGGAGATGGGGAGAGGGAAGGAAGGGAGACAGGAAAGGGAGAGGGAAACAGAGACAGGCATAGACACAGGTGCGGGGAAAAGACAGAGAGACAGACAGATGCAAAGCACGTACAGACACACAGAGACACATAGACACATACACAGACACAAAGACACACAGACACAGAGACACACAGACCCAGAGACACAGACACAGACACACACAGACACACACAGAGACAAAGACAGACAGACACAGGCCAATGCTGGTTGTCAGACTTGGATTTTTCACTATTATCTCAATTGCTCATTTTTTCCTCAATAAAAGGCATTTTTTGTCAACTATTTAAATAAGAGTGGTTTAAAGCTGATACCATTCTTATACTTTCGATTCTGATTAAATGTGTAAACAGGCAGGTGTGGGGGTGGGGAGATTATTCCTCAGTGCTCATGTGACATGTTGGAGCAGCCTGATTGGCACAGGACCTGCTTTTCTTTTCTGAATGAAGTAGCCAGTATCTGTCGCAGGGCTATGTGTATGTACACACACACACACACACACACACACACAGACACACATGCACACACACACACACACACACATGTGCTGGTGACACTGTCAGAGAAGAATATGTGTGGAGGAGGAAGAAGCACTGGAGGGAGAAAGCAGAGAAGCCAGATTCCAGGGGCAAGGCGATGTCCCAGTGCCGGTGGGAACAGCATTCCCCTGACCCAGCACTATCTTCAGCAAGAACTGGACCACATGGCCTCATGGGTCGGGAAGTTCCCACCTCACTCCACCTGTGCACTGGGAGGTTAGCTGAGTCCAGAGACTAGCAGCGGAGGGCATGGTGGAGTAAGGCTGCCCTCCATCACTCAATGGTTAGCCTCTGGATATCCTTAGTTTCCTAGAGCCTCCGGGTAATCCACTCAGCAGCAACTTAAAAATCTCAGAGAAAAAAAAAATCTCAGAGAACTTCTAGAATGTAATGTTTCATGTTAATTCCCCCATCAAGAAAGGTATTCTCAAAAAAAAAAAAAGGTATTCTCAGCTGCAGTTCTAAAACTGGCTGTGCAAGCTCACCGGCTCACATTGATGTGCAACCCCCCCCCCCCCCCCCCCCCCCCCCCCCCATCCCTGCACCATTTCCCTCTCTAGAGCTATGTGGCTTTCCCCTTTGCTGCTCTGACATCCTACAGCTTTAGTTTCCACTTGCTCCCCCACCTCCTGTGAGCACCAGGGATTTTCTTTTCAAAGATGACTGCAGTAATGCTTTCAACTTTACATACTTGTAACTTTAACTTTTTTCAAACCTTATTTATTTTATTTTATTTTATTTTTGTTGTTGTTGTTGTTGTTGTTTTTCAAGACAGGGTTTCTTTGTATAGCCCTGGCTATCCTGGAACTCTGTAGACCAGGCTGGCCTTGAACTCAGAAATCTGCCTGCCTCTGCCTCCCAAGTGCTGGGATTAAAGGCGTGCGCCACCACTGCCTGGCACTCAAACCTCATTTTTAATGATGCTTTAACCTCCCTCGTAGCCCACCACCTGCTAGAGGTAGTGGAAAAGGAAGGGTATGGGGGCATTAGACCTGTTCAGAAAGGTTCCCTGGAGCAACTCCTGTCTGCATTGCCTGGAAATCAGCAGTTCAGTTCACAGGTTGGCAGCAGCAGCTCCATCCACTTAAAAACACTTCACAGATACTCCAACAGTCCAGTTTGGCAGAGTAGCGCCAGCAACAATGGTGATACGACCTAGCAGGGACAGCCAGGCCCCAGTGTCGGCTCGAGCCAGCAGGAGGGACCTAGAGGGACACGAGGAGAAGCTCTCAGCGGTGCCTCTCTCAGGAAAATCAGCAAAGACTCTGCACAGCTAGCTGTACCAGCAGGCCAAGCTCTGTCTCCATCGCGCCATGGAGTCCTAGGTATACCCTCCAAACACCATGTGTCCTCCACAGGTCTTGGCTCGGCATATGCATCCAATCAGTTGGAGTCTGAGAGGAAGCGGCAAGAAACTGCAGCACAGCACCAGAAGTTTTTTTGTTTATTTGTTTGGTTTTTGGTTTTTGTTTTGGTGCGTTTCTCTCTATGGTGTCCAGACAAATGCAACTCAACTATGCGATGTAAGGCGGACCAAAACATGCATGTTGTTAGCAGAGTATCTTTCATCACATGTCCTTTCACATGCTTGGTTTAGTAGAACATCCCCTCTCCTGTGTCTGCTTCAGTGAAATGTCCTGAGTCCGAATTAGCCTTCAACACCTGTGTCCACTTTAGGGACACATTCCCTCAGGTGTTTGTGTTATGATCATAAAAAGAGAAAGCGCTATAAGAATATGTTCCGGTGAAGTGTAGGGGAAGGGGGTGCCTCAGGGGGCCCATTCCAAGGCATCCCTTTCCCCTGAGAGACCAGACACACACCAGCACAATATAGAATAGAGTTTATTTAGGGCATGGGGAGAGGAGTTAAGAGGGTAGCAGAGGCAGAGAGAGGCAGAGAGAAGGAGAGAATAGAGAAGTAGGGGATGGCCATGACCATGTGGAGAGAGGGGGAAAGGAATGAGGAGAGAGAGGGAACAAAGGGGCAAGAGGCAAGGTAGAGAAGCAGGAGTAAGAGAGAGAGGAGTGGGCAAGCAGCCCCTTTTATAGGGCCAGGCCTATCTGGCCTTTGCCAGGTAACTGTGGGGAGGAGCATACCTGGCTGCTGCCCGGTATCTGTGAGGGTGGAGTTTATACAGAATACCAACAGTTTGCCCTAGCAAATCACCACCCAAATGACTTTCAAAGAACCCTCATTTCCACTTCACATATTCTTTCAAGATTTGAAGGCTTTTGTTGTTATTTATTTTATCAAAAGATCAAGTAAAGTTTTTCTCCCATGGATGAGCCATACGGCCGCTTTATGGGCAGAGATGTAGCAGAGGAGGTGCTGAGGGATTGTGAGGCCAGATCATAGAAGAGACCCCCCACCCTAGTCTCTCTTCTTTTGGGGGCATGTATCTTAGGGCTGTGATTCACAAGAGCTCTGACCTCCTAGAATCAGCTGTCAGACTCCAGTCCCTAGCCTCTGAGCTGTCACAGAGACATTGAGTGGAACCAGGCATTTCCATCAAGCCCAGCTATAATGTGGCCTTGTGGGGAAAATAAAATGTTGCTATCTGAGCCACAATGTAGAGTAACTGGTTCCACAGTAATAGCAACGGGACACAACTCTTCTAGTTTCATCTGCCTGTCTCATGTCACCCTAGGACATCCTGACTTCTCTTCTACAGCAGCTGCTGAGCAGAGAGGAAGTCCTCTGTTCCTAGCAGATTCAACATTCCTTTACCAAACAATGAACCACAAATGACGAACCACAGGGGGATTTAGTTTATTATAATGTGAGGCCTTACAGCCTTTTGTACTACCCATGATGTTAGACCCTTTATTCATTTTGGGTAGCTTGATAACTACTCTAATCACATATGTGGGGACAAGCTCACCTGTGTCAACAGACATCAGTTCAGGTGATGACTTGAAGGATGGGTGGTCAAGCCACGCTTTCTCACTGATGGTGCTTCTCTGCTCTGAAACATCATGTTTCATGTAACCAGCTTACCTGGTTAGCATCAATGTGCTCTGGCTTTCCCTGAACTCTTCAAACTGGCAAGAGTTGTGAGATCCCCAGGGCTTCCCACACAGCAGGTATCTGGCACTGAAGCCCTCTTCCTGAGATACTCTGCGCCAATAAAAAGAGCCGATCAGAACACAGCCCCTTTGTGCCAACTGATTCTGCCTTCCATATTGGCTAATCTGCTCACTTACCTCAGCAGATGTCACCATAATTAGCAAGGTAGGAATCCAATCACATGCCTTCCAGGAATACCCCAGGATGGATCTTCAAATACTTTAATACAGAAAACTTGTCTAGGGCATACATTTATTTCCCTGTTCTCCCAGTTTAACGATGCAGCTCAAAGATGAGGCCAACACTTTAACAGCTTTGTTCTTGTTTACACAATCTAGCACTTGGCACTGATCCCCAGGCCTGTCATCTATCTTCTATCTCAGAAGTTGTCTTTGATTTTTTAAAAAAAGATTTACTTATTATATGTAAGTACACTGTAGCTGTCTTCAGACACTTTTTCTTCTCTCTCTGGCCCCACTTGCTCTGGCCCCAAGATTTATTTATTATATGTAAGTACACTGTAGTTGTCTTCAGGCACTCCAGAAGAGGGCATTGGATCTCATTACAGATAGTTGTGAGCCACCATGTGGTCGCTGGGATTTGAACTCAGGACCTTCGGAAGAGCAGTCAGTGCTCTTAACCGCTGAGCCATCTCTGCAGCCCTATTGTTTTCATATTGGGTAGAATCAAACTCCAAATACAAACTCAGCCTATGTTGGGCCAGCCAGCAAGATGGCTCAGTATGTGAAAGGTCTTAGGACTTGGGTTAGATTCCTGGGACCCACACTGTGGAAGGAGAGAACAGACTCCAATAGATTGTCCTAGTATCTCCACACATGTACTGTGGCACCCATACATGCATACAGTGTACAAACACAGAAATATATAAATAAATGTATCAACAACAACAAAAAGCTCAACCTTGCCCATGTGGAATTTGCCTTCTCTACATTAGCATTAAGGGCAGCTGAGGGGAGGGTAGCTGCAGTTAAGGTGCATTATTTATTTGACTTTGCCATTTGATTGTCATTTGTTTTACAAAATAGCTTGATTTTTATTGGCAATCATCAGAATATGGCTTTTAAAAAAAATCTATAGCTGCAGGGCTGATTTTACGAGTTAATGCCATCATTTTAGCGCCACCTGGGGACAAAGTTGTTAACTACAGTGGAAAAAATGGGGAAGGGGACCAATCAAAACTACACCTCCCAACCCTTTATAAACAGAGATACAAAGTTACTTCTTTTTGTCTGTCTATCCTAACAAAGGTACTCCAGTTGCCAATGTCTAACTGTTCAATAATTCTAGGAAGTAGACATTGTTAAAACTACCATCCTGCAGTGGAGGTACTGCAGGATGGAGAGTGGAGAGGCACTGTGATAAAACTGGAAAGTGGACATGCTGAATGTGAGTTTAGATGCATACTTTCCCATTATGGCATGAAAAATTCCCAACTTACTTCAGTCTTCTGCCAAAACAATGTTAGAAACACCCCAGACAGAATGAATTCCAGAAAGGAGAAGGACTCTTGGGGAAGCAGTGATTGATAAGACAGCAGCAATGTTTGTTTGAAAGCAAAGCATGTTTTCAGACAAGATCAGGGGTGTCCCAGGTATGGCTTTCAACAAAGTGTGTTGAGAAGGGTGCTAGACACATCTGTAGCTTGGAGACATTGTGAAGAGAGGGCTGAAAGATTGGAGATGGCCAGTCCCTCCCATCATCAGAAATGTGAAGTTCTAACCTCAAGGCTCCCTGAGGGGAAGCAGCTCCGCAGGGGCACATCTTGCATCTCCCATCTCCCATAACTGGATCTAAATGAGCCTCTCCATACACCCCTGAGGGCATGGCTGAAATGGCTGGGTGGAAATGGCTTGTTTTTATGGAAACGCTCTACTGCTTGTCAATCTGGAGTTTCACTAACAAAATCCATGACTTGGTTTCAGTTCTTCGGCAGCAACTTGCTCAGTTTTGGATGAAAATCTGCCTCAGCAAACCGTGTTCAGATTCAGGGGCAGAGACAAGGTTGCCCAGTGGGAGGACTCCAACACAGTATATCAGCCTGGAATGAGAGACTCTAAATACAGCTCTTTCCTCCCATGTTGACTTGGGCAGCCTGGGTGCAGACCCACTGTCAACAGAAATATACTGTGAACTACATATGTCTTTAGCAATATTAGTAGTCACATTTTGAAAAGTTTTAAAATAAATTTAGGTGAATTCTAATAGTATATTCTTTGTAAAACTGTACTTTACCTAATATAACTCAAAATAGTATTACTGTAATATAAGAATTGAGATTTTGTACACCGTACAGTTAAATCTCCACAATCCAGTGCAAAGAATCAGGGATCCTTTTATAGATCAGCTAGCAAACGCTTGCTTAGTATGCACAAAGCCCTGGAGTTGATTTCCAGTCCTAGTAACCTGGGCGTGGCCTGGCAGGTGGAAACCAAAGGTTCTTACTCAAGGCTGTACTAGTGAGTTTGAGGCCAGCTGGGCTACATGAGATCCTGTCTCCAAAACAAACATCCAGTGGCTATTTTGTATTTTATTATAGCATCTCTCCAACCACACATGGCCATGTCTTTGGCACTCAGTCCTCCAGGGAGACTGTCTTATGTCATTCTTAGCTGCTTTAATAGGGCGCATGTGCCTATTATACCATTCATAAATATTTTGTCCCCCATTAATTTTTTATTCCATTTATTTGCTTATTGGGGAAGGGTATATGTAAGGTTTTCTTGTGGATAACTTGAAGGAACTGGTCCTCTCCTTCCCTGACGTGGATCTCAGGGATAGAACTCAACATAGTTAGGCCTGGCAGCAGGTGCCCATTACCCATTGAGCCATCCTCCTGTCTGGGTCTGGACTTTTGACATAACATCTACACAGAAACTGTACTGATGCTCACTGTCTGTGACCTAATTCAAGCCTTGATCACAAGTACTGGTCCAATTGTGGTGTGAGAAATACTGGAATTTCAGGACGTGAACATTAGGTAATTGTTTTTCTTATTTCCTAGAGTTGTTGAACATACTTGCTTTTTCAGCTCATCACTAGAACTAAAACTTTTTTTTAAAAAAAAATAAAATTGTTTCTACTCCCACTGGTAGTAACCCTAAAATTTTTTTTCAATTGGGGCATAACTTTTAAAAATATTTATTGTAATTATGCTGTGTGTGTGGCTGTATGCCTACATGAGCTATGGCACAGGTGTTGAGGCCAGAGGGTGACTTTTGGAAGTCCATTCTCTCCCTTCACCTTGTGTGTGCTGTGCTTCATACTTCAGGGTAACGGGCCTGCAGCCTTCCCTGTATGATTCTGCAGACTCTGCCTCTCACCTAGCAGTAGAAGCATGAGTACAAGAGCCACAATGTCTGGCTTTTAGTGGGTTCTGGGGGGTGGCATTCGGGTTATCAGGCTTGTGCAGCAAGCCAATAGAGTTATCCCTCTGACTTCTGAGCACGCCACTCATCTATGATGGGAATCTAACCACTCAGCCAATAACTGAGGAGGAGGAGAAAATAAAATGGAATAGCCAAACTAGATGTTAAGAATGCACAAGAGCTTAGGTTAAAAACTCACCCTTTAGCTGGGCATGCCTTTAATGGCAGCACTTGGGAAGCAAAGGCAGTTGTATCTCTGAGTTCGAGGAGGCCAGCCTGGTCTACAATAGTTGAGTTCCACAACAGCCAGGGCCACACAGAGAAACTGTCTTGAAATACTAAAACCAAGCCAAACAAAAAAACAAACACTTTGCCCTTCTTTACTTCAGATAACAAGATTCAAAGGGGTTAACTGGCTTTCACAGTCCAAGGTTAGTTCTGTTTCTAGGACAGATACGCAATCTGCCTTATAGGGTTCCCTCAAATGCCAGTTTTTTCCTTGCAGATCTGAACTGCAAAGTATACCAGTTCTCTTACCATCTTTACCTAACATTTCTTTTTTGGGTTTTTTATTATTTATTGTCCGTGTGCATGCACACATGCAGCAGGGTACTCCTATAGGCGTCAGAAGACGGCCTTCAGAAGTCTGTTCCCTCATTCCACCATACAGGTCCTGGAGACTGAAATCAGGTTGTGGTGTTTAGTGGCACCTTTACCCACTGAGCAGACTCTCTGGTCTTTATTACCTGTTTTCTAACTTTGTTCCTGGAAATACACGTGCTTTGTACTAAGTACATTTTCAGGAGCAAACTGCTTAGGTTCAAATTCTGGCCCCAACTTAAAGCTGAGTCTATCCATACAAAGGACTTGGACCAAAACCTAATTAGCTCATAGTAGCCTTTAACAAGCCTTTTGTCCATGCCAATGAACAGAACAAGTTTTCAATGTTCCTAGCCTGCAGCATTGCTGTACCAAAGCTTCCTCCCAACCCAACATCCTGACAAAAAGGCTCAGGAGATAAAGAAAAGGCCACATCTGGGGAAGCAGCAACTTGTAAGATTCCTAACTAAGAGGAGTAAACAGCTGTTGGGCAGGGTGGGAGGAATGCAGAACTGACCAGCCAGCCTCAGATTTTTGCAGATGGTCTGCAGTCCCACGGTAGCTGGTAGCAGCTTTCCTGAACTGTTGCCTGTGCGAGGTGAGCTTTTGTTGATGCAGCTGCTTTTTTGAGTCATCCCTGCTGCTGTACCTCCCCACCCATGCTCCTGTTAACAACCCCAGGAAGCGCTCATGAGTTCACCAAGTTGGACTTTTGATCAACCATTATTTTTGACTGTTCTCTTTATGGAGTGAGTAGGCATGCATTCATCCCCACAGGAAAGAGCTCTTACACAAGCAAGTGGAAATTTCTGGCTTGAAGGAAATCTCTGTGATGACTACTACAACCTCCTAGGCCTCGGACTCATTTGTGACATCTTGAGTGTATAGATATCGTCAGTATATCATGGGAACTTGCAGTCTGAGAGCCCACAGGACCTTTGGAGGACACTCACTTCTTGTGCAAAAATCATGAGCTTTGGAGCCTGGCATTATGACACGTCAGAGTTTAAAATAAGGTTTACGGCACTTTGACATAAACCTTTCTAACTCACTTAAAGCTCGGAGCTCAGCGATAGAAGGAACTCCTTAAATCGCAACAGTCTAGGCAATGAATAAAAATCAGCAAAGACCCCCCAGTTACATTTCTTCACAGCAAGAGCAAGATCTGTGTGGACCTTCCTAGCCTGAGCTCTTATTGGACTGGATCCTGGAAAAAAATGAATTCGCAAGTACAAATAATAACCAGGGTTCTCCTTGGTGACCATAGGCAATGTTTGACAGTTAATGTAAAAATACTCTATTGAACTTGCACGTGTGTATGACATGTGTGGGGGCCCACTGACCTGAATATGTGTTTTCAAATGTGCAAAAGGCATAGTGAACCCGCGTATGTGTATATAGTGTACAGAAAGCCAGCTGAATCCAGGTCTGTGTTTCTGTGGCTTGTTGGATTCTTGAGAGTCTCAAACCACACTGGCTGCTGCACAGAGGCAGTGACGCTGTGGACTACACCGGTGCTTCCAAACCAGCTCCCACACTGCAACAGCAACCGCTCAATTGCACTGAAATACTCATCAGCTGTGGCAACAAGGCCTTCGTACCAGAGCAGCGGAGAAGATTCAAAGTCAAGTATGCTGAGCCTCCTGGTGTCTGAAACCAGTGCCCCTGGAAGACAAGGCCACCTGCAATTCTACTGCTAATATTTATTCTCTAGAGCTACCATCTTAGCTCCTAAACTAACAGGCTTCTGCTCATAAGGCAACCTGGGATAGATACACAAAAGTACTTTCTAAACAGTAAAATACCCATATCAGATTTTATTATTACCAAAGAAAACGGGAAAATATGTTCTCTCAAAGACAGTGAGGTCTTTGTGTAACTTTAATTCATGTAGCTCAGTCTCTAATCTACTTGGTTTCTTTGAGATCGTTGCTATAGACACCATGTGTGTTTAGTGGGGCCTGGGAGCCGGGCTCTCATCATTCCTCTGCATGCTGTGTGTCCATCCTGCCTGATGGGAAGACTACCCATCGGCTCACAGGAAAAAGAAACAGGAGTCAAGAAAAAAAAATAACAACAAGATGTATTTAAAAACAGACTACTCCAGTTGGCATTTTGAAATAGTTAACAATTGTCTCTAACCCTCATCTGGTTTCCTTTGCTCTGGCGTCCTCTGAGACGTTACTCCTGGAACCTCAGGCAGCACCAGACGTTAAATCCCCAGAGGGAGAGGTATTAGGTAACCTTCTGCTGGTCATTGTTGTCTGAATGCAACAGACTGATTCTCAAAACCTCTAGTTCATGTCAGGATGATCGTCAGGGGAAAAAAGAATTAAGCCAAACTTGCATATTGAAAATAATGAAACACACGCACACACAAAAACCCCTGCAGATAATAAATATCGCTGATCCACCTCTTTCAAAGTCCAGTTTCTTCACTCCTAATAGCCCTGCAGTCCATTGTATACCTTCTGCACCGGTCCTTGTTTGAGAAGCTGCTTGATACCTGCAGAAAGAACGAGTAAATGACTTCATTAACGAAAATGTGGCTTCTCTGGAGTTGCCAATTTCACACGCAGACACCTCCAAACACACATGTGTGATCTCTTGTTTCTTTCTCTCAAGCCCCCCCCCCCCCCAATCTCGTGAAGCCCTGGGAAATGAGATCAGATAAAAGGGGAAGGAAATCACCTCAGCTGACCTCCAACTCCTCCTCCCTTGCTGTTTTGCCAGCTTTCACCCCTTTACCCGTTTCCTTATCATTTTATTTGTTTTTGTTTGTTTGTTTGTTTGTTTTTCGAGACAGGGTTTCTCTGTGTAGCCTTGGCTGTCCTGGAACTCACTCTGTAGACCAGGCTGGCCTCGAACTCAGAAATCCGCCTGCCTCTGCCTCCCAAGTGCTGGGATTAAAGGCGTGCGCCACCACCGCCCGGCTCATTTTAAACACTTACACCACGGCATGTTCAGCTAGCGCAGAGAAGTTCACCCTGAACCTCCAGTCTTCCCTCCCACTGACATCGCTTCTTCCCTTCAGTTTGGTCTGGCTTCTTCATCTAAGTGACTCACTTCACAACCCAGCTCACACAGCCCTCAGTGAACACAGTGACAGCAGGGCTTCTTAGTGCTCTCCAGAGAAGGCCTCCAGGCATGTCTCCTGGCTCCAAAGGGTTTTGCTATTCTCCTTTCAGACAGTCATCCCACACCACACACACACACACACACACACACACACACACACACACAGGGTTTTGCTATTCTCCTTTCAGACAGTCATCCCACACGAGACATACACAAACACACTGTACCTTCTTTTGCTTCCTCTGTCAGCTGTTCTTTTGGAAAGTCCACATCAAAAGTGATTATCAAAGAGCCCTTGATGTTATTGTTATCAAAGTTGGGCAGCCCTTCCCCTTTCTTCCACAGCTTGGCTCCTGGCCTGGTGATCTTGTCCCGGGAAATATGGACCTGGAAAGCAAAAGGAACACAGTGGAACAGGACAGGCACATCAAAGTCCATCACACAACTACTACTGGGCACTGGGGACAAAGCTAGTGTCGCAGCTCAGCAGAGAAGAAAGGTGGAAGGGCAAGGTTGACAGCTGGAGGCTCGGCAGCAGAGAGAGGACAGTAAGAGATGGCCTCTGGCTCTGATGACCCAAGAGCACATGGCTACAAAGCTGGAAGGGAGGGTGTTTACCTTGTGACCATCCAGGTGAGTTATGTCCATCTCAAAGCCAACCAGAGCCTCAACCAGTGAGATGGTCACATTTGTGTACAGATCATCTCCTCTCCTCTCAAATATCTGGTGCCTGAACAGAAAAAGGTAAAAGCCATCAGAGTTTAAAGTGCTAGAGAAGTCCTGCAAAAAGATGAACCCCATTCATTCAAACACTAAGTATTTGACCTGCCTTTACATATGGCATTTCTGAGATTACAGAGCTGGGTAAGTCTTACTGAACTCAATTCCTAAGTACCTTACAATGAGCACAAGTACACAAACGTAAGGAAAAAGCATTAATCATTAGGTTATGGAAAAGAAACACCATGCTTGGCTGGGTTTTCAGTGATTTCCCAAGTTACAGATAAGGTGAGACTACTAAGTTCAAGGCCAGCCTGGGCTACAAATTGAGATCCTACCTCTCAACTCTCTACCCACACCTTACCAAAGGTACAAGGTTTACTGAGGGAACTGATTTAACTGATCTAGTTTCTCAGGGAAGCTCTGAGGGAGACAAGGCATACAACAAATTATCACCCAACACAGAGGGGGAGACCTGGGAATAGGGGCCAGTTCTGTATCATCGGGTGGGAACAGTTTCAATCAAGCCTAAACACAGACCTATTACTGGTTTCCAACTAGTTAAAAAGAGAGAATATTAATAAGTCAGAAAGCCTGAGTACTGGGTTCAGGCAGCACTTCACACTGGAGGGAAAGATTGCATATTAATATGACTGAATGGCTTTTTTATGGAAAACAAGTGCAGCATGCCTTAATTCCTATTGCAGACTGCCTCCCCATTTCATTTCTTGTGGTCTTTTTGTTTTTGTTTTGAGATAAGATATCACGAATCCCAGGCTAGATGACTTTGAACTACTGATCTGCCTGTCTCTGCCACCTGGAAGGCATGACAGGCATGAGGTAACCAGCATGGCCTACAGAGGACGGTATGCATGTGTACAGCACTCTACCAGCGCTCAGCTCTCTTCAATTCTTACCCAGTCTTTCCTTCCAGCATCTTTTGAATTTTTAAGTCCTAAGTAAATAACTGAAGCTCCTATCGATACCCAATCCAGGGTATCGCCTCCTATTTTTAGTACTGTTGCAGAGTTAGAAACAATGACTTACGGTAGGCATAAAACAGAAGACAAAGTGAGGACTCACTACCCCTGTAATCACTCAAGCAAAAAGCAAGGCTGGGAGTCCTTTCCCAGCTGATAACTTACTTGACAACTTTGATTCGGAACCGTAAGTCTCCAGGTTCCCCATCCACATGAGGCTCACCTAGTCAGGGCAGTCCAAAGAAGAACAGAAGTTACACAAGCTGAACGTGTACTTACGTGACACTTCGAGTAACTTTTAAATCCACTGCCTCAGGCAATGTCTCGGTGAAGTCTATCTGGGAAGGCAATGCCTTCACTGCCTCCACATACCATGCAGCCGTCAGGTTATGTGATAAGGCAGAAATGAATTATGATAATCAACAGCAGCCTCTCACCTTCTCCAATGAAGGGGTATTCCATGCCATCTCTCACCCCAGGCTCTATTTCCACTTCTAGTGTTCGTTCTTCATTCACTAGTCTGAGACATAAGGGGAAAGAGAATAGTAACAAAAGCCTAGACAAAGCAACTCTACCTCTGTGCTCCTTGGAAGCCTTTTCTTGGATGGCTCCCTGTGCTGTTTGCCAAGGCTATCTGGGCCTGTTTAGAGCGTCCAGTGCTAACACTCAGAGCAGAGTGACTCTGCATCACACAGACATAAAGATTTGTGCTTGAGGTCAGAGCTGGAGGGAAACAAACATCTGTCGCATGTAGACACAAGACACACATGGAGGGACTTTCACTTACTTGACATTAGGGCACTCGTCACAAACCACTTCCTGGGTCATTTGGAAGCGCCCTGGTCCCAGCTGTGTGGTTCTCATCTCTTGCCGACAGTTGCATTTCCGTTTGCCAGGAGCCTGCCTGGCTACAGGCTTGTTTCTAACTACCTAAGAATACATGAAACAGCCTTTAGTTTCTCTCTCTGGAGTACAAATCAACCCCCACACAGGGCGAAAGAGAGTGTATATTTAAATGACTCTGATCTCAGTCCAAAGCTGTAGGAGAGGAGAGAGGGGAAGAAGAGACTAATACCAGGTATTAATACCAGCATTTCCAAGACACACCAGGGCCACTGAATTAAAGGGTTCACAGGATTACTATGTTATGGAATCAGGTAAAGCACAACCACCCAGAGAACAGCCATGGCATTCAAAAGCTGCCACGTGGCTACCTCCCAGTTCTATGAGCAATCTCTCCAGACCACCTCTTTCTGTTTTAGGCAACCCAGCCCAGGACTAATCCCCAGCACTGTCACCATTCAGACACATACATAGTCACATCACATAGTGAATTTGTGGCCAGCCTGGGCTATGTTATCCTTATCCCAAAAACCAAAACCAAAAGACATATTTTAGAGCTGGACAGACAGTTCAGTGATTAAGAGCACATCTTGCTCTTGTAGAGGATCAAGTTTGATTTCCACTATCTTCATCTGCTGCCTTGAACACCTGCACTCATGTGCACACACACCTATACAGATATACACAACATCTCATGGCACTGTGCCCAGGTAGTGAAGTGACATAGACGTCTGGAGAAAATGCCCACAGCAGTGCTTACACGCCTTTAGACATGCGCACAGCCATCTATCTGCCCTGTAGGGAGCTCTCACTCTTCCCATGCATAGGCCAGGAACCGGCAGCACATTCCCTTAAGTCGAAAGCATGCAGTCTAGCTGCAAAGCCCATTCCAAATGTTACAGAAAGACAACCTCAGGTGAACGAAAGCCAACTTTTACTAGAGAACACAGAAGAGCTTTCTTATTTTAGAGCAGATTTTTTATATGTAAGACTCAAAAATGAACAATTAAAGAGCAGACTTTTTCACATTAAAATGAACACTTGTACTAGTTAAAATAAATCTTAAATACCATGTAAAGATTGTGTTACATTATAAATGGATAGCTATATCTGAATTACGGCTCACAAAAAACTTCAGAGCAAAAATGAAGCAGTCTCACAAATCAACAAGGGAAAGACAAAGCAGGGCACATGGTGAAGGAGCATCTCACAAGAAGAAACAAACAGGGCCAATGAAAGGGATGCTTAGCCTAGCTGGAAATTAAGGAGCACAAACTAAGACCACAGTGAGATAGCACCCCATACCTACTCTAATAGTTCTAAATATTAAGAGGGAGCAGGAACTATCCCATACAGACAGGGGTGGAGCAAACATGAACTGCCGTGGCATGTTGATTGTTGGCTTGGATAATTTCAAACATACTATGGCATTTTCGTGTAAAGCATAAACGTGTTGACACAACCCAGCAATTCTACTTTCACACGTATCCTTGCTTGTGTGTAACTAGAACATGTACAGGAATGTTCACGTATAAGACTCTTTGGGAGTTATCAGAAACCTAACCCTACTACTGATGGTCACAGAGAGACTCTACCCAGCAGACTGGCAGCTACAGGCAGCAACGATGACTCACAGAGACAAAAGTCTGCCTCAAAATATAATGAGGTGCCATTTTTACAAACTCAAAGACAACAACACTTTGATTAGGTTCAGATATGTGTAATAAGCCAGACAGCAATGGTAATAGTTATCTCTCCAGTAGGTAGGGCCTGGCAACAGCGCACAAGCAGGCACAGGCAGGGCATACTTTCACTGAGTTCAGTTTGTGACTACTATGAACTGATGATTTCAGCTCTGTGTCTGCCACTCCCTCTCATACAAAAAATACTTGAAAATCTCTGACTTGTGGTCCAAAGTACAAGTTCTATGGGTCACTATGGGTAGGTGTATTGTATGAACTTACTTCCACAAAATTTCCTGTGTACACTTCTTCCAAAGTGACTTCTAGATCTACGATGATATCACTTCCTCTTGGAATATTCCTGTCCTGCTGACGAGGGGTTCCTCCAAACATGAAGCCAAAATCTCCAAAGAAGCTGTGGATACAGGCAAATTCATCAGGAGAAAGGACTCGGATCCTATGGCTCACAATTGTTGATTTTCTTCCCCTTGATAAAATATTGTTCCTGCCAGCACACTATACAAAACAGATAATTTTAATATACTGGATCTAAATATAATAAAAATGTTAATTTACATAATTTAATTTACAAGTTGCTGCTCTGCCCCCAAATACTCTTTAATACAATATGTTCCATATATAACATCCATACACTAATGCACAGTATATCAAAGGATTCAATGTTAGACTTAATCAATGGAATAATCCATTTAAATACTGAGGAAAATCCAGATATTATAGATATACTGAAAAGGGGTATAATATATATAATCTGGTGTGATTTGGACTTTTTGGTTAATGTAAGGAATTTCTTTTTTTGTTTGTTTATCAAGACAGGATTTCTCTATGTGTCCCTGGCTATCCTGGAACTTTCTCTATAGACTACTCTGGACTCAAACTCAGAGATCTACCTGCCTCTGCCTAGGAGTAAAGATGTGTACACCACACTCAGCCTAATTTAAGAAATTCCTTAAGGCTAATCCTGAGCATCTTGAATGTATTGTATGTGTTCACTATATCTGCTCTTTAGAGATTATTAGTCTTGATGAAGAAGCAACCACTCTACAAAAACTTCAGGCATGTATTTAAAGTTGAGAAGCAAAGCCCCAGGACAGTTCCTGTCCTTAGGGAAAAGTAAGTCTTGGCCTGAGCAAGGTCAAAATTAATGTTTGAAAGTAACAAAAGAGCGACTTTGAGATGGACAAAACCAAGTGTTTTTCTTGATGGTCGAGGGAGAGGCCCTTCCTTCCCTGACAGCTCAACAGACAGAGCTGCTGTTTGTAACTGCATTCTTACTTGAGGGGGAGGCTCTAGAAGCCTTTGAGAATCTCAAGAGATGAACGCTCATGGCATACAAGTGCAGACTCAAACACTTTTCTGTTTATAATTACAGAGCTGAACTGGAGTAGATCTCCTACTTAAGACATTATGATGTATGGAGATTCAAATGTCTCACAAGGAGGAGTTCAAAGTGAGGAGAAATACTTATTAGCATTGCAGCTATCCCAAATTCCCAGAAAGCCAAGTGTGATAGGAGATGAAGAGACCCTATGAACTGCTCCTCTGATGGTGCCTGTCATAGCCACCCCTCTCCTGTCCACAGGATGACAGAGAGGCAACTCTACCCTCTGCTTCCAAGAGCAATTCAGTTAGTGCCCAGTGGTCCAGTCCCAGGATGTAATACTCTGTAGGTGGGCAAATTACTTACTGTGAAAAAATGTCCCCATGGGAGCTCTGATGGCCATCTTTCAAGCCCTCTTCACCGTAAGTATCATACTGTTTTCGTTTTTCACTATCTGACAGAACCTGGGGATAAATGCCAGTGGAGAAAATGTCATACTCTAAGTCAGTTAAAGTACTCTCATGTTTACAGCTGTTTTCCACTCTGACCCCGAGTTTCTAAAGCTTTCCAGAGACTGTGATTTTCATTATGTATATGGTATTAAGGCTTGTTTAAAGTTGTTATTTGTTTGTTTGTGATTTTTGAGTTAAGGCCTTGGTATGTGACTCAGGCTGGCCTAGACTTCCAAATATAGCCCAGGCTGGCCTCAGCTCACGTTCTTGTTCTAGCCTCCTGAGTAGGATTCTAGACATGCGACATACGTGTGGGAAGCTCTTTGAGCTGACTGATTTCTTTGGTGCACTGCCTACTCCACACTACCCAACTCATCCTTTTAACTTCAAGTTGTCAAATCTGATTAAGTACTTTAAAAAACTGCATTTAAGCATGAAACTGTGACAGTCAAAAAGGTACCAGGAAAGGAGAGAGATGGACTGCTCAGGTTGGTTTTCTGGGTAATTTAATTCCAGGATGTATTCTGTAAGCTCCGTGATGTACTACATTACTAAACTATAAACTAGAATATATCCATGACAGGCTATCACTAGTAACAAATGCACTAAATTACTGTCTTAAAAACAGTTGCCTCTTGGGCTGTCAAGATGGCTCAGTGGGTAAGAGCACTGACTGCTCTTCCGGAGGTCCTGAGTTCAGATCCCAGCAACCATATGGGTGGCTCACAACCACCCATAATGAGATCTGACACCTTCTTCTGGTGTGTCTGAAGACAGCTATAGTGAATTAGGCTCGAGCAAGCAGGGCCAGTGGAGGTCCTGAGATCAACAGCAGCCACACACATGATAGCTCATGGCCATCTATACAGCTACAGAGTACTCATACACATAAAATAAATAAAAATAAATCTTTATAAAAATATTTATGTATGAAATTCCCACAATAAACTCCACTATTTTCTGTTAAGTTTAAAACTTAATTTTAAAAAGGACTAGAAAGGTGGCTCAGCAGCTAAAGCACTTGTTGTTCTTGCAGAGGACCTGGATCTGATTCCCAGACCCCATGTGGTGGCTCACAAACATCCATAATTCCAGTTCTAGGAGAATTCAATGCCCTCTTCTGATTTCCATGGGCAAGAGGCATGAACAAATGTGTGTCTACAGACAAACAAGCAAAATGTTCACCAATATAAAAACCAAAACTAAAACAGTTTATTAAGAAACAAACAAAACAAATAAACAAAACAAATAACAAACAAAAAAAACCAGGAGCTTAGCAGTTAAGAGTTCATGTTGCTCTTGCAGAGGACCCAAGGATTGGTCGCTAGCACAGCTTTGGAGGCATTGGATGCCTCTGGGCCTCTGCGGGCACCTCCTGTATTCATATGTACAAATAATAAAAATGAAGGTTGAAAATAAAATATCAAAGAGTTCTTTCATTTTAGAAACCTGAAGCATATGTACACACAGGTACTTCTGAAAATTAGAGAGCTTTAACTCTTCCTTTGGACATGTGCAAACTCCTCACTATGAAGCTTGGGCTAAGTTTAACCCCTGTGCTCAAGTGATAACATTTAGCTCAGTTTTAGGGGACTAGAGTCACAGGTACTTTCTACAATGCTGAGCCTACTTTAAGTGGGGGTGAGGGGTGGGTCGGGTGGTTGTTTACTCAACTAACATACACACTTTCAACTAGCTAAAATGCTAACAGTAATCAGTCTTCCTTTAGTAGAGGAAAAAAAAACCCTTTTGTTTGCTGGAGTCTTTGTATTCTATTAATATTCTGATTTGTGCACACTAATTTACCTGGGAGAAAGGCAAACAGGCTTGGTTGATACAAGGAAAAAGAAAATCAACAATGCCACAGAGGTAGTTAGCGTCAAATAAACTTCAGTTTCACAAGATAGGTATAGCCTGTCCAGGTCATGGATAAAGGCCACTACAGACTCATTATCAAGGGTGGTGGCACACAAAGCCAGGTGTGCTGAGCCCAACGTGGTCTACACACTGAGTTTCAGGATAGCCAGAACTACACACCTTCCTTGTCGCAAATTAAGAAAGAAAGAAAGAAAGAAAGAAAGAAAGAAAGAAAGAAAGAAAGAAAGAAAGGAAGGCACATGTGCATTATAAAGCAGTGAAAAAAAGTACAAATCCAGCTTTCTTAGAAAGTTTTTTTGGTTTTTTTTTTTTTTTTTTTTTTGGCTTTTTTGAGACAGGGTTTCTCTGTGTAGCCCTGGCTGTCCTGGAACTCACTCTGTAGACCAGGCTGGCCTCAAACTCAGAAATCCACCTGCCTCTGCCTCCCAAGTCTTAGACAGTATTTTTGAGTATTGGGCTTCTAGGAAATAATGATAATAATCATGGGAAACAGTACAAAATATGAAATCTGGACCTCAAAAGAAATAAAATGTTCTGGGTCATTTTAGGGGCTACCAACTCACTCAGATGTACACATGGTCCCAGTTAAGAATTTCTGTCAGAGGGGCTGGCAAGGTGGTTCAGCCATTCAGAACTCTTGCTTCTCTTGCAGAGAACCTGAGTTTGGTTCCTAGCACCCACATTAAGCAGCTCACAGTCACTTCTAACTCCAGCAGGAGAGCTGGCACCTCTTTTAGCATCTGTGAGCACCCACGAATACCTGGCAGACACACATAAATAGAAACATCTGTACTAAGGCAGGAAATGGAGTCTATGGATAATGGCTGTACAATCCGGGCACACACACAGTTTTCACTTATGTGCTATCTGCTTTCGAACAGAAACGACCTAAGGGAGGTTTCCCCGATGCTGGTCTTTTCTGCATCCCCAGATGGTATTCCTGGGTTTTTTATATTTTTTTTGTTTTCACGACTCACCTCATAAGCAGCACCTAGATCCTGGAATTTCTCCTGGGCTTGGGGGTCATCAGGGTTCCGGTCAGGGTGAAGCTGCAGGGCCAGTTTCCTGTATGCCTTTTTAATATCCTTTATGGAGGCACTTCGAGGTACCCCCAAAATCTTATAGAAATCTCGCCTGAGAGGATAGACAGGTAAGATTTCATTAAAGAGTTCTCAATTACATTTTTGAATTTGCTTTTTTATTCTTTGTACGTGTGTAATGTTCTCGGGTCATTTTCACCTGACTCCTTTGCCCTTTCTCACGCCCCCACTCACGCTGAGCCCCTTCCTCCCAGCAATCCCCCCTTCTACTTCCATAGAATCCTTCCCTTCTACATCATTTATTTGTGACCCACTGAGCTGAATTAGAAAGACACATGAGTGTGGGTGGGGAGGTATTTACTGGAGCCTGGCAACCTACCAGTGCCTGCATCCCTAAAGAAAAATGACTCCCCCCACCCAGCAACCATTAACTGTCAACAGCTCTTCCCTTGGGGAGGGAGGGAGGAATCATTTTTTTTTTTTTAATGTGTGTTTGTTCAAGCCATTTCTCTAACTCTCTATTACATTAAAAAATATTGTGTGTGTGTGTGTGCCTGTTTGTCTACATGTGAAAGTTGTGAGCTGCCTGATGTGGGTGCTGGGAACTGAATGCAAGCCCTCTGTAAGAACAGCAAGTGTTCCTAACAGCTCAATTATCTCCCAGGATGTATTACATTTTGTCCCTTTCCAGTTAAGTCCAACTATATAAGCATATAAGGGTAAAGACAAAGGTATATGTGACACATATACACATATATAATACAATGAACAAAAAAAGGGATATACCGGAATTTACAGTCTTAGTTACTGAAATGACCACGATGGGATTATGATTTGGAGGCAATTGAACACTATGTAAAGGACTGGTGGCCTTTCTTCTTTGAGAATTACCATCAGCAGAGAAACTATTCCTATGTTTATGGCTCCATGCTATTTCCAGCTAACAACCAAATAATTCAATTAACTCCCTATAATAGCTCCAAATATTTTTTTAAAGAAGAATTTATTTTATTTTTAATTGTGAGTATATGTGTGTGCTCATGTGTGGGTGTGAGTGAAGGTACCCTTGGTGTCAATTAAAGCTGGCTCCCCTGGATCTGTAGTTACAGGTGGCCATGTAGCCCAGTTACATGTGGGTGCTGGGGTCCTCCACTAAGAGCTGCAAGTGCCCTTACCTGCTGAGCCATGTCTCCAGCCTCACCCCAGTGATTTTTGACTATTTTTAAGGGTCAAATAATTTCAAAAGATAGTTTTGTTTTTCTTCGGCTTTTTTTTTTTTCCCCCGAGACAGAGTTTCTCTGTGAACCTCTGGCTGTCCTGGAACTTACTCTGTAGACCAGGCTGGCCTCGAAATCAGAAATCCGCCTGCCTCTGCCTCCCAAGTGCTGGGATTAAAGGCGTGTGCCACCACCACCCGGCAAGATAGTTATCTTTATTCACAAAGATTATGTCACATAAATGTCCTAAATGGTAGCACTTTTGGAGCATTAAAGATGGACTGACCTAAGGAGTTAAAATAGAGATTAAGCAAACTCCAAATAATAACCCTGAAGGAAAAGTAGCACCCATCTGGATGTAAAGATTATGGTATGTCTTGCTAGAAGAGAAAAAATATATTTCATGCATTCACTGCTAGTAATATTGCAAGAAGCTATGCTGGAATCAGCCATAAAAGGGTTCTTTCTCTGCAAGAAGTGTTAATAGAAAGCTAGAGTAAGACTATAAAAAGCATTCCAGGCAAGGGCCATATCTGGTTCATTGAAGAGGCCAGTACATACCCCGAGTAAGGTGAACATGTAAGAATGCAAACGACATCTATTCTTTTTGCCATAAGTTTAACCACTAGAATTTGAATCTGAAACAAGAATAGAAACTGAAAACATTACCTCAACAATGGGGCTAGGGAAGTAGTCACTGACAGAGTGTGGGGTTAATTTTTAAATGTATGGGGAGAATGAACCGGGGAAACAAGAGATAAGACAGAATATTAAAAAATACGTTTTATGGTCTGGCATGGGGCTCAGTTAGACTGCCTGCCTCAAATTCATCAAGTCCTGGATTCATGATGGCACGTGCCTATAATCCCAGCACTCAGGAGGCTGGGTTATTTTATAAACTCCTAGTCACACTTCTGAAGAGTTATTTAGTTATTTTAATTATTCTGTTAGGTTTCTGGGTTGGTTTTCTTAGACAGGGCCTCATGTAGCTCAGACTGGCCTTAACTCAGTATATATCTGAAGTTCATTTTGAACTCCTGATCCTCCTGCCTCTACCTCTCAAATGCTGAATTTATAGGCATATAAAACCATATATCCTTATATGGTTTTATACTATATACATTTTTTTGTTATTCTGCTTTCCAATACAGGGTTTTTCTGTAGCCCTGCCAGTCCTAGAATTCACTCTGTAGACTAGGCTGGCTTCAAACTCAAGAGATATGCCTGCCTCTAGGGAGGAACTCGTTACTGTTGTTTTGTTAAACAGACATGTTGTCAAACTGTCTTGTAAGTACTTAGATTATATCCATAGATTATATATGAAATATATAGAAATATATATGATATGATGCGACATATGATACAAGGTATATTATATTTATATATATTATATATGGTTATATGTTATATTCATGAATATAAGGCTATATTCATGAATAAGGTTATATTCACTCTCCTCTTTGGACAGAGAGGCTTCTTTCTACAGGAGCAGTAGTTAATGCATCAGCATAAGTGTTCAAAGGAATAAGTGAGTATTGAGAGATCAGTCTTTAACAGGACAAGTATTTCAACCTTCCGCTCCTCTCCCACACTCCCCAAGGTTCAGGGTAAGGAGGTACATCAAGAATGTAAACACAGAGGGTGGGAAGGAGTGTTGTAAAATTCTGTCTTCTGCAAATGGTACTCATAAATTCACTCAAGCTATGGTTACCTGAACAAGACCTACCTGAGCAAGCCAATACTGTTAGTCCCCATGTGAGGAGGCAGCACTAACTAACTGGATTCAGAGAGTTACATCAAGTTAGGAAGGGAACATATTGGGGTGTGCCCAGGGCAAGTATGTGTGTGTGGGGAGCAGGGACTTGTGGGTAGGTATATGCATGTGTATAAAACTTCAGAGAGTACATATAAAAGATTTAAGAGGGAAAAGGTTAAATGACAGCTCAGAAAAAATATAAGAAAAAAAAAGAGGCTGATATAATTCAGTGTCAACATTATTCTCCCCAAAGGCTGCTTTATGAATGACGATAATATTAAAAATATTAGTATTTGCCAGGAACGGTCATTCATGCCTGCAATCCTAACACTTGGGAAGTAGAGGCCGAAGGATCAGGAAGGATTTCAAGGTTATCTTAGCTACATATTGAGTTGGAGACCAGCAAACCATAACTTCCACATACAAAATTTTATGTTGATGTTTTAATAAATACCTTGGGTACTCATGGTTTAATCAAACAAAGAAAAAAACAACAAAGTGCAAGAAGTGTTAACGTTGAGAACTTTAAAGTATGTCACAAAGAAAAAAATGATAAGATTTAAGCAAAAAAGATAAAGAAAGAAAGAAAACAACTTTAAAAGTTATGCTAAGCAGTGAGTTTTCCATTGTGAACAACCTATAAATTGTCAAAATCTGACATCTACTAGCTTTTGATGTGTTTTTATTGTTACTTATTTGAAATAGGGTGTGATATAGGCCAGGAGAGCATGGAATTCATTCGGTAGCTGAAAATGGCCTTGAGTTCTGATCCCCCTGTTTTCACCTGCCCAAAGCAGGGATCAAGGATGCAAGCATTCTAGAACACAAGTCCGACATATCATATCCTCAGTCATCAGAACTATAGATAGGGTCGAGCATTTAAATGCTGGGAGAAACTCTAAGCCTGCTCTTTCTCCCTAAAGGTTGGCACACTGTTATCCCCAATTTCAGAACATTGATACAGTTCCGTCAAGCTTGTAGGATTCATAAGAGTAGCAAGAGACTAGAACCTCAGTTTTTATTGCCTGTTAGAGAACTGTTCTCACTCATACCATCCGGCTCAAGAAGGAACCATGGAGAGAGACAGCGAGGCAAGAAGACAGTTCAGGCTCGCTAGCCCAAGAAGGTGGGACTCTCTATCTCTCAAGCCAACTTTCTTCAGTCTGAGCTTGTTTTCTTTCTTTGCTCTCCTCATCTGACACGGTATGATGGCCCACCCACTTTAGTGTCAGCCTCTCGGAGGCTTGTCGCAAACTGGGTAACCCACCGGTGGTCCCACTCTGGACCTCAGACGTCAAGGACGTATCCTTAATCTCAACCCCAGCTTGACACTCACTGCCTTCATTTCCACTAGGAGTCCCATTCCTCAAACGTCCGCGTCCCTTCTTCTGCTCATAGCCACTTAACTCCCTCCAATCCCCAAACGTGGTATTTTGCTCTGCAACCAACCCCCCCGCTCTTCTCGGGGGAAACCTGGCTCTGCACCGCCAGCCTGGCCCGCACTACCCCGCTGTCCCTCCGCCCGGCAGTGTCCCTCCCCACTCCTCGATGCCACTCGAGTCCTTCTCAGACAGCGCCGCCCCTCGGGCCCCGTGCCGCACGCGCGGGAGCCCCCTTCCTCACCCGGCGATCACAGTCCCGATGAGGTACAGCAGCAACAGGCAGAAGGTGCTCAGGTTCTGCGGGGCCATGGTGTCCCCTGGTCCTACCCTCTCAGCCTCCCGGTGCCGCTGCGTCGGCTGACCAGCCCTTCCGGCCCAGGGAGGCCGCCTCACGCCGGGGTCTCTCTCTTGCAGGGCCGCGGCGACAGGTAGTGAGCCCCTTCCTCAGCTGCCACTTTCCGGGAGCCCCAGAGCCGGCGAGCAGCCAGGCGTGGGCCAATCGTCGCCGGGGACATCACACGCGGCCGCCACCCCGCAGCCAATCAGCGCGGTACACTTCACCTCCGAGGCGGCGCTGGCAGCCAGTCAGACAGCAGAAGTGCTGTCGTGGCCGCCGACCAATGGGAAGAGGAAACGTCAGAGGTTCGCGCCGCCCGGAAGCGTCTGAGAACCGGAGAGAGGTACGAGCGGAGAAAGAGCGCGGTGCTGTAGGAAACCGGCATGTCCACCAATCGCGAGGCTCCTTCCCGATTCCGACCAATTGCTTGAGAGAGGGCTTCCGGTGGCTACCACTCTGGAAACTACGCCATGTGCACACGTGACTCGCGCGCGCTCACCGAGGTGCAACCCCGGGAGGTGTTAAAGTACGTGGGGCGTCTTGCCTAGGGATAGGCTCTCAGAGCCCAAACTTATTACAGTCTCGCTGTTGTAGAAAAGAGGTCTGGTACCTTGTAGAGACACCGCCGTGGAGACCGACTTAAGTTCAGGTTCGGCTTCCAGCACTCCGTAGCGGTGAGGCAACCCCATCTCTACCCCATTTTCGAACCTGTTTTCTACAAAACTTAAGGCAAAGTGTTCGCTGGCAGTGTTGGGAATTAATTGAATTCTTTTTTTTTTTTCTGTAAGTTTCCTAGCAGAATTGCACACAGTTAGCATGCAGTTAATAAAAGGCATTAGAGCTTGTTCATTGGTTGTTCTGTTCTCCAGTTTTGCTTCCCTCAGACAACTAGTTGTTTAGGAAAGCCTCTTCTCATCTTAGCTTTCTGCATAAGCTATTCAGATTTTTATCAGTGAACGGTAACCTGTGCATGTCCACTATAGCTCCACCTCTAAGTCATAATTATCTCTTGCTTGCAAAGGTCTCATAACCGATCATCCTGCCTCCAAACTTCATATCTTGAATATTTTAAAATTCTTCAGCTCTCCACCCTATGGTTGTGTGCACTCTTGAGCGCACTAGGGAATCTGGAGATCACAGATTAGACTAGTCTGGTGGACCCAGGAGCTCAAGATCCTGTCTCTGTCTCTTGCGCGCTGGGAATTCAGGACATTGATGTTGCAATTGCTACAGTGAGTGGAATTCAACGCCTCCTGTTTGTACGGCAAGTAAGCGGCAAGCTTTATGGACTGAACCATCCGCAGCGCCTTCCTGCTTTTTAAAAAATTATTTCAAATCGTGCTACTGTCCTGCTTAAAATCTTTAGTGGCTTTTCATTGCACTCAAAGTAAAATGCTAACTCTATGGTAACTTACAAAGCTGTCTAATTTAATGATATATATCCTCACCTATTAAATATCTTAGTATGAATAATAATCAGAATAATCAACTCCTTTCCTTTTAAAACTTTTTCATTGTGTATATTTAGTGTATATGGTACTTTCTTGTATAAGCAAACTGTATAATGTATATATTATGCTCTTTTACCTTTTTCTCTCTGCCTTTTATTCCTTTTGTTTCTCTAGGCAGTTTGGCTTTGTCGTATACACACATATGATTTTAAGTACTTTTATAAAATTTAGGAACCACAAATGAGATAAAACATGTATTTGTTTCTCTGAGGCTGGCTTAATTGCCTTAAGATAATTATCTCCAGTTATAATCATTTTCCTGTACACAACAAAATTACATTCTTAAATTTTTGTTTGTGAGCCTAGCCTTTAGTGGTTGAGCCATCTTTCCCATCTTATAACTGCATTCTGTATGGTTGAGAAGAAATCATTGTACATAGCCACATTTTCTTTATCCTCCTGTTGTTGAACTATGAGGTTGGTCCTGTAGCTTAGCTATTGTGATAGTGCTGGAACAAACATTGATGTTTTGCCAAAACCCCTTTCCTAATTACAAAGAAAAAGAAGGTTTATTTTGATGTGCATGGTTGCTTTGCCTACATGTAACCTAGTGCATGCCTGTTGCTCAAGGAGGCCAGAAGAGGGTAGAGAATCCCTTGGAACTGAAGTTGCAGATGGATGTGAGCAGCCATGTGGGTGCTGGGAATCAGATCCAGGTTCTCTAGAAGAACAGAAAATGTTCTTAATCTCTGAGCCATCTCTCTCAAGCCTAGGTTGCAAGTATTGTATTGAGAATTTTTATATCCATGTTCATTAGGAAGATGGGTCTATAATTATCTTTTCTTTGCTGTGTCTTTGGTGCTAGTAGTAAGCCAGTACTGACTTTATTTTCAAGAAGTTATTTTATGGAATACTTTGAGAAATATTGCTGTTTTTCCTAAAGGTTTAGTGGAATTCTGCAGTGAATTTATCTGGGATATTTGAGCTTGTTTTAGTCACTGTTCTCTTGCTGTGAAGAGACAAGGCAACTCTTGTTTTAAAAAAAAAGCATTCAGTTGGCTTGCTTACAGTTTCAGAGGCTTAGTTCATTATGGTTATGGCAGGGAGCATGGTGGTATGTAGGCAAATACTGTAGTAGTAGCTGAGAGATACACCCTGGTCCACAGGCAGGAAGACAGACAGACAGACAGAGGGGCAGGAGAGGGATAGAACACGCACCTAGGTGTGTCATGGCTTTTGAAGCCTCAAAGCCTACCCCCTGTGACACTTTTCCTCCAACAAGGACTTACCAACTCCAACAAGGACACAGTACTTCTAATCCTTTTAAAGAGTTCAACCTGGTGGTGACTAAGCATTCAAATATTTGACCCTATGGGGGCCATTCTTCTTCAAACCACCACAGGGCTCTTTTTAGTTGTGAGGCTTTTGTTGTTTTGAGTTATTTTTACCGCTTCAGTACTGATGCTTGTTACACAGTTGTTTAAATTATTTATCTCTTTGTTTGACTGGCGGGTTGTATACTTCTAGGAATTATCCATTTCTTTTCAGCTTTCCTGAAGATGTGAATTTTGTTGATATTTTGTAATGGTTCCCTTTTTTGTCTCTGATTTTGTTGATTTAAGGCTTCTCTCTGGGTTGGGTAAGGGTTTGTTAATCCTGTCATTTCATGGATTCATATTTTTTCATTTCAGTTTTATTCATGTCTATGCCTCCTTCAATTTCCTGTTTTACTTTGTGTGTGGGCACATGCTTGTACTACAGTGTGCATATGGAGGTCAGAGGACAACTTGCTGCAGTCAGTGTCCTTCCAGCCTGTCAGTCCTGAGTACTGAATTAGCTGGCCAGGCTTGGTGGCAGTGGTGTTGTGCTGTTGTCCTAGATTCTGTTGCTATAGTAAAAATAACCTGAAGAGAGTGAAATGTTTCTTTGCCTTACAGTTCCAGGTCAGGTAAAAAGTCATTGTTGAAAGGTGTCAGAGGTAGGAGTTTGAAGCCGCTGTTCACACCTCATCCACAGTCAGGAGCAGAAACAGAAGTACCCATGTTGCTGGCTTGTTCACAATTTGCTATCTTTCTCTCCTTGTATATAGGGCAGATGTAGGACACTGTTGAATTCTGCTGTTTATTTGTTGTCAGGATAGCCTTGTGTACTGGTGAGAGTAGGGTCTTAAACTCACCCATTGTTGTGCTAGAGCTATTCTATATCTTTCTTTCTTTTCTTTTATATATATACATATATATATGAAAAAATATATATATATAATGCACATATAAAGTTTATTTTTATTTTATGTGCACTGGTATTTTGCCTGCATATATGTCTGTGAGGGAGTCAGAACCCCTTAAACAGGAGTTACAGGCAGTTGTGAGCTGTCATGTGGTCCTTTGGAAGAATAGCCAGTGCTCTTAACTTCTGAGCCATCTTCTCGGCCCCATTTGTGTGTTGAGGGAATATATAATTTGTAATAGTAACATCTTGATTGATTGTTTGTTCCGTAGTCAATATGAAGTGACCTTATCTTTTCTGAATAGATTTGGTTTGGAATATATTTTGTCAGATACTAAATTAGCAACACCCATTTATTTCCTAGGTTCATTTTTTTGGAATACTCTTTTTCCATTCTTTCTCCCCAAGGTGGTTAGTAGTATCTGTCCTTGATGGTGAGATGCATTTCTTGGAGGCAACAAAAAAGGTAGATCTTCCCTACATCTTTTTAACCGAGTCTACTAGCTTGTGTCTTTTGATTGAGGGATGGAGATAATAGAGATTCAATTATCAATGAAAATAAGTATTACTTTCCATCATTTTGTTGATTTGTAGTGTGTCTTAGTTAGAGTTTTACTCCTGTGAACAGACACCATGACCGTGGGAACTCTTATAAAGACAACATTTAACTGGGGCTGCCTTACAGGTTCAGAGGTTCATTATCATCAAGGTAGGAGCATGGCAGCATCCAGGCAGGCATGGTGCAGGCGGAGCTGAGAGTTCTACATCTTCATCTGAAGGCTGCTGGTGGAAGACTGACTTCCAAGCAGCTAGGGTGAGGGTCTTTTAGCCCACACCCACAGTGACACACCTACTCTAACAAGGCCACACCTACTCCAACAGGGCCACACCTTCTAATTATACCATTCCCTGGGCAGAGCATATATAAATCATCCCATAGTGGTAGGCATTTTCCAGTTCTTGCCATAGTTATTCTTTCTTTTGGCCTTCTGGGTATGTTTATCTTTCCACTGTGATGGACTCCTTTTGATATCTTCTGTAGCATGTCCCTTTTGGTTATGAATTCTATTATCTTGTTTTTATCATGGGAAGGCCTCCTTTCTCCCTCCCCAGATGGCTTGGGTATCTGTGGTCTGGCAGTTGTCATCTTTCAAAGCTTAAAGTATATGATTCCAAGTTTTGGCCCATGTGTTTGTGGTACTGGGTTCAATACTGAAACTTCTCTGAGAGTAAATGTTGTCTGTAAAAACAATCATTGAAGCGTGGGCCCACTATGAAAATACAGTAATAGTCCGAAAAGCAAAAAGCAAGTCATCCCTTGAGCTCTGGCCATCCTGGATGCAATGGGGCACTGATAGTACTAAGAACTAAGATAGTTCACTAAGGTATGTTTACTGTGGGTGGGCATGGAAAGAGGAAGAGCAGAGTAAGATTAGTGTGTGTGAACATCACCTGGGAGCCTTTCACCTCACCAAAGGAACAGTTCTACCCAAATGTGCTTCTAATTAGAATTACTTGGAGGAGCATGGGCAGTTTTGCAACTGCAACACTCAAGAAAAGTTTTCTCCTAGCAGTTATTAATTGCCTGAAGATCCTCTGGGAGACACCCAGCCTGGTGAGCCCCTCTACTAGCAGCTGTTTACTGCTGTACATCCTCAGAGGGGTAGCCTCCATAACAGAACACTAACTGGCAAGTCTCTTACAGCCAGTCACAGGGTGTACAGATCTCATGCAGTTAATCATTGTTATTTAGAGTTCAAGAGCTCAATGGCCATGCCATGCTTGGTAGACAGCATTCCACGACATGACACCCCCTTCCTCCCAAGTCTCTTTCCTCTGCATTCTTGGAGCCTTGGGTGAATGAGTAGGTGCTGTAGATGATGTAGGTTATAGATGGTATAGATATTGGTGATATAGATCACCTATTTAGGGCTGAGCACTCAGCACTCAGTCTTTTCTACTTTGGCCACTTTTGTTTCTACAGAACTGTTGCCCACCAAAGTTTTGTGGTCCAGAGATGACAGCAGCAGTAATCTGGGCATAAGCATAAACATGTAAAGGCAGTTTGAAGGCACATCATGTTCAGTTAGCAAATCCACAGCAGTAGCTTCTCCACTGACCGAGTTTAAGTACTGGATTTATAATACTAGCCATGAATTTCTTCCATTTCTTTCTGTGGAACAGGCCTCAACTCTAATTGAAAAGAAGTTGGTTTTGTCTAAAATGACCATGCTAGTCCTGTATCAGAAGGCATGTGATAGGTAAGACTGTTGGTGGCAATCTTCAGCTTTACACAGCACCTTTTAAGAACCGTGGAAACTAGCCAACAGGGAGGAAGCTTCCAGCTTAATCCCAGCTTGATTTTCCCATGTCCAGCAGCCAAAGTGTGTGATGTCTTCAGCAAGAAGGTCTTTCCGTCTAGTTCTGTGGGCACCCAATAGCGTGGGGGTGGGTAAGGGGTTCCTTGGCCAGCAACTCTTAGGAAGGTGGTCTACCCCTGGTTTTAGAGTTCTTATTAATAACCTTATGGCATCTGAGGGTATCTTTTTCCACCAATACACCACACTTCAAACTCTTTAACTATTGCTTTAACACAAGCCTAGGCACGTTGGAGAGTTTTCTCATTCCCTTGCATGTCATCTGTACCTTTACCTAATTGTAAAGTTTCTGAGCATTATAGCTGTGTTTGGTCTAGTATCCTGTGTGAACTGATTTCCTCTCTTCCTCTTGGTGTGTTTATGCCTTTCAGTTTCTTTACTGAGTTGGTAAACTAGCATTATAATACCTGTGAAATGAAATCTTTCTGCAAAGGGTAGTCAGGATCAGTGAAGGCCCGCCACCCATGATCCAAGCAAATGCTAGTTGATCTTGGGGTCAGTAGCTAAGGGGACACTAGAGAAAAATGCTAGTAAGATCCAGTATAGCATGGAATATTTCAGTATCTATTCTTTCCTTAGAATATTGGGCACATATGGATGAGAAGTAATACTTTAGTATGAGTTCCACAAACCACATTCGTACTTCATGAGCCCTCCCTCCTTATCCCGGGGCATTACCCAGAGTCTCACAAACACTGCTTTTGGCTATTTTGTCTTTAGATATTTCAGGTCATTACAAATGCACATTTTCTTTTGAGTTATCCAGTGTCTTAATTTGGTTTCTATTGCTATGATGAGCACCATGACCAAAAGCAACTTGGGAAGCAAAGGGCTTATTTGACTTGCAGTTAACAGTCCACTATGGAGAGAAGCCAAGGGATAACTCAAGGCAGGACCCTGGAGGCAGGCAGAAACTGAGTCAGAGACCCTGGAGCAGTGCTGCTTACTGGCTTGCTCAGTTCTTGTACAGCTCAGCACCACCTGCCCAAGTGAAGCTAAACTCTCACACATCAATCAAGAAAGTGCACCATAGGTCAGTTTGGTGGAGGCAGCTCTTCGGTTGAGATTCCCTCTTCCCAGATATGTGTAGGTTTGTGTTATGTTGACCAAGAACAACCTGTCCTCCCAGACGGGCCCTCTTTGTCTACTTTTCCTTATCCCCTCTTGATAGTTTTAGCATTTTACAAACTTGATTTACATGGTAGTCTAAATAATTGAGATCTGTTATAGCCTCTCTTACCTTGTAAAGATTATGTCTTATTTTATGGCTCAGCTGAATTGACCTTAGCTCCATTATGAACACAGTCCTGTCTTGGTCCAGTGAATTGGACATTGTTGGGATGAAATATTTTGACAAGAAGCAACTTAGAGGAGAAAGGGTTCATTTTGAACTAAAGTTCCAGAAAGATAAAGTCCACCATGGTGGTGAAAACATGGCCACAGGCAGAGAAGCATGATCAGGAGAACAAACCTGGCTGATCTCATGGCCTCTGTACCCATAGGTCAGTCTGGTGGAGACAACCCTCAGTTGAGTTTCCCTCTTCCCAGATATGTCTAAGTTTGTGTTGACCAAGACCAACCTGTACTTGGTAGTAGAGAAAGTAGGTAGAGAGCAGCAAGGTCCAGCTATAAAACCTGAAGGCCCACCACTTGTGAAGGCCCCCAGCAAGAATTCACATTCCAAAGGTTCCATAACTTTCATAGATACATTTCTAGGTAAGGACCAAGTTTTCAAACTCATGAACTTCTGCTTCCATTCATATTTACTTGACAACATTCTACCATTGGCTCCCATAGGTTTATGGCCATCTCATGATGCGAAAAGCATTTAAGTCCAACTTTCAAAGTTCCCATTGCCTTTTTAACAACACCAACATGGCTCAAAAGTCCAAAATCTCTTCTGAGACTCCAGGCAATCTTTGAATTATATCTTCCAAACAACAAAAACCAGATTACATACTTCCAAAATACAATGGGACTGAGTAGACATTCCTACTCCAAAAGGGAGAAAGGAGACATAGTGATAAAAGATCAAAGTATTACTAAAATCCAGCAGAGAAAATAACATCCTTTAGTACCATTTCTGGTACCTGGGACTCCAGTTTCCAAGGCCTAACTCTGCCCCCCCAGCTTTGCTACCTGCAGCATACATCCCCCTCTTGGGTTGGTTCCACTCCGTATGCAGCCCTCCTTGGCATCTGTGCCATGGTGATGACATCTCAAGTATCTTGGGTTTTCCATTACAACCCAGGCTTTATCCTAACAGCTTCACACAGTGGCTTCATGAGGACTCCTTGCAGGAATTCCTCCCAACCTGCCACATGCATTTCCTGGACTTACATGCTCTCTGAAAGACTAAGAAAAAACAAACAAACAAACAAAAAAAAAAAACTCATGACCTCCCCAGTCCTGTATCTTTCATGCATCCAAAATCAGTATGACATGGATGATACTACCTATTTCTTCTCCCAGCTCAGGGTGGAGCCTGAATCTCTTGAACCATGTTGTAACAACTTCAGTATACTGTAGCTGGTAAAAACTTACCTACGTATTTGCTAGATATGAAGTGGAGACCAGGACATTTACTCTCCTGTCCAGGGTTGGGACCTTAGTTGAAGTCCTCAGGACTCCTTCCTTTCCTTTTGTTGCTCTGCAGAGCAAGGGGCTTGAACAGTGTTAATTCTTAGCAGTTACCACCTCTTTTTTCAGGACAGGCCTGGGAGGCAGGTTTGAGCTTCCTACTGCTTTTTCCTCCTCTCTTAAACTGCACATATATTTATTTCTGCCTCACCTGTTTTTTATTCTATGCATGCATCAGAGTAGTCAGTAGTAACCATGCAACAGGCTCAGTGTTAGGCTGACTTAGAATTTTAGAATATTGCCTTTAGAGTCAGGCTAAATCAAATTCTTAGAAAGGGGCAGAATGCAGCCAGATTCTGTACCAAAACATCACACTATTGGCCCCCAGTCTAGGTCCTAACAGAATCCTCGTTCTCCTTGTGAGCGTCATGAACTAGGCTCCACTGTCTTGGTCTTTTTGTGTTGCTATCTTCTGGCTTCACTAGAACAACCCATTACATTCCACTTCAAGCACTCAATGCATTTTCATCCTAGAGTTCTAAAACCTTAACATTCCACAAAGCAAAAGCCTAAAGGCCATGAGGTCAGCTTTACCACAGTAATGACACCACTTCTTGGTACCATTTCTTGAATTCGTTTCTTTTCTGGTTATTGTGATTAAAAAAAAATAATAACCTGGCTAAAATACAAGTTAGCAAGAAGGTGCTTATTTTAGCCCACAGTTCCAAAGCCCTAGTCTGTCTTGGCAGGGAAGGCATGACAGCAGGAACAGAAAGGTGGCTGACCACACTGAATCCGTGCTCAGGAAGCCGTAGAAATGCCAGGTGTCTCTCTCACACATACACTTTAAAAAATCATTCCCAATTTAGACAGTTCAGTGACAGAATATTCCTGATTATCATAGTTTCTTGTATTGGACCATTTGTAAGGCCTCCATTTGCATACTATACTAAGAATTTTCCTCTCTGTATTATAGGCTAGATCTGACTGCTGTGTATTTTCTATCACTACTGCCTCATCCTCACGATTTACTTACTATGGGTTCCAAGTTTTGGGATCCCACGAGGGGCAATGTGGGCACTAAGACTGAAGTTGTTACTAGGGACCAGGGCGTAGCTGTGACAGGCCTGACCATGCTGCTTCTTGGTGAAATGTGGATTTGGGGACTCTGGATTAGAAAAGGGGTTGTTAAACATGCTAGAGGGGGCTTAATGGGCCATTTTAGTATAAGCATGGAAGACAGTACTGAGGGAGATTTGACCTGTGGGGTCCAGGTCAAGAAATTTCATAAGGAAGAATATTAGGAAGTGGCTGAGATACAGTTCTTGTGACATTTTAGCGAAGAATGTGTTTGCTTTTTTCCCTTGGCAAGAAAAATCTGCCTGAGGCTAAATTGAAGAGTTTTATATTAATGGCATTGGGACAGAGATTTCAAGACAGCCTAGTATTGACTCTTTTGTATGGATGGTAGTGGTCACTGTTACACAGATCTATAATGAAAAAAGAGCAAGGAAAACTACAAAATGTACAGTTTGAGGAGAAAAGGAACACCAGGAAGTATAATGGAGCTGAGTCTAGTGCTCAAGGAGTTAAAATGTTTAAAGAAAACCCAATGACCTGAGGGCATGACCCCACCCAGATGAGCTTTCTGTTTGTGGAAAGGAATTAAAGCTTGAGCAGTGAACCCTCTAAAAGAGTGAGCTGATGAAAATGTAATTAATTGAAGGAAGGGTTGTGTTCCAGCCCTAGCAAGCAGCAACTTGGCAGGCTTGGCTGTGTGGTTCTGGCTTTAGAGTCAAGGATCCAAGAAAGGGTCTGTGGAATCTCCTTCTGTGACTAAGGAAAGCCGTTAAGGCCAGTATGTGGCAGAGATGTCTCTACAGGCATGCTAAGGGCCATTATGTGAAGCCATGAAGGTGAAGTCTGGTTTGCCTTGGAGACCCCAAGATTTTGGAGATGCCCAAGTGGTAGGATAACTGCCAAAGAGACCTGCTAACAAGGTGTAGAACCAGCCAGAGAGGAGGGCGAGGGAGGAACAGAGGGAGGGACAGATTTTGTTGCAGTCAACAAATCTTAAAGGAGTTGGAAATCTGAAGAGCACTTTGACATCAGACATGGAGACGCTGAGTTTTGGTTTTCCTTGGTCCTGTATTTCCTCACTATGTTCCCATTCCTGTACATTCTGTGCCATTGTACATTGGAAGTGTGCCATCTGCTTTTATATTTTGATTTCACTGGGGGTTACAGTTAAGAGATATCCATGAGCCTCAGGAAAGAGTTTGAACTTGGACTTTTAAACTATTTTGAGACTGTGATAGACTGTGGGGACTTTTGAAATTAGACTGAATGCATTTTTGCATTATAATATATGGCTATAAGCCTGTGGGGTCAAGGGAGTGGAATGTGGTGGTTTGAGTAAGAGTGACCCCTATAACCTCATATGTATGAATGCTTAGTCATAAGGGAGTAGCATACTTGGGATGAATTAGGAGATGTGGCCTTGTTGGAGTAGGTGTGGCCTTGTTAAAGGAGGTGTGTCACTGGAGGTGGGCTTTGAGGTTTTCAAAGCAGTTTTCTCCTGCTGCCTGTGGTTCTGGATATAGAACTCTCAGCTACTTCTCCAGCACCATGTCTGCCTGTGTGGCGCCATTCTTCTTGATGACGATGGGCCAAACCTCTGAAACTGTAAGCCAGCCTCAGCTAAATGCTTTCCTTTAGAGGAGTTGCCTTAGTTGTGGTGTCTCTTCATAGCAGTAGAACACTGTGATGGCTATTTAGTACAGATCTACTCCTTCCTCTGCCACCATAAGAAGTGTCAAGCCAGCACTTCCATCTGCATGTCTTTTTCTTCTAATTTATCCCTTTTGACAATTTTTCTGAGAGGACAGCTCAACCTCACTTGCATGTCTTACTGTCTAGATAAGGGTCCAGGCTAGTTTACTTGAAGCCTTGTCCCATATATGCTACTTGGAGAGATTGTAGTATATTCTCTAATCTATCAGCCATTTTGGGGGTGTCTCAGGTCAAGAGACATGCCTTCATAACTCACTGAGGAAAATGGCCACCTTGAGGTCCACACTACTACTCCTTCAGACACAGCAGATTTCATGGTATATCTTTTACCCACAGCACGGAGAATGGAAGTCATGGCATCCTGTGCCACATTTGGAAGTGTTGTCCTGGTGGAGTCTCCACTCTTAAACAGCCAGCTTCAAAGACAATGGAAGTGTGCCTCACAAAGTCATCTGGTTCTGTCATGTGGCACATTTGAGCAACAAGCATTGTGTGAACTTTTTCTGGGAGCACAAATGGATGTTTGTTCATACCAGATCACCCTCAACAATAAAAAAAAGCATACAAGTCTAGAATGATAACCAATGAATTTATTGGGGTTACTTAGGGGAACATGAGTGATGGGGGTTCAGTAGGAGCACGGGCAGCTTATAAGTGACTACACACCTTGAGGAAAATCAGCAGTTGTTCACTCACTGCCTATATATCTTCAGAGAGGGCTCGACTTCCGAGCCTTTCCATCCTAGCAACCACCAACTGCCTGAGTATCCTGGGGGAGAGGCAGGCCTCATGAGCCTGTGCAACCTCCATAGTAGAACACCAACATGCCCATTCTTGTGTGGGTCTTTTACAGATGATCACAGCTGATGAGAGTTTAGAGGCCTACAGCCACATCATGCTTAGAGGACAGCAGTCCTCTAATACATAATTAGTCCATAATTAGAGCTAGTAATTATGACTAGTGTTGGGTTGATTAAAAAAGAGGGGAAAGTAAATAGAACGAGTGAGCCGTGGGCACAAAAGGGAGATGGTGCTGCTCAGGCTAAGGGTGGAATGAAGAGAGAGAGTAAAGAAATGCAGTCACATAACCTAAAACCTCAGGTGACTCAGAGACCCCACCAAACAGGTGTAGCAGTATATTTTTGCTGTCCTATTTCCTTCTGGGCAGCCATCCCATGGGGCCATTTTCTCTTCACACCTACATTTCAGCTGTCTCTCCCTCCTGTGTCTGTCTTCACGACATGTGGTCTGTCCTACACTCCTCTTATGGTGGAGTCCTTCTCCTTCTCCTGTGTTTCTTGCTGGGGAATCCTAAAAGTCCTGCCTCTATCTCCTCTGCCTAGCCATTGGCCACTGGCTTTTTATTGACCAGTCAAAAAACTAACTGTTGGCATGGTCCTGCAGCAGATGTGAGAATTCCCATGTAATCACAAAGCAATTCAGCAACAGACAGGTCAGCCTGTGATCTTTTGAGAAAGCTCTTAAAAGTGAAAGTGGAAAAGGAATTAAGAGAAAAAAGATCAGGATGAGAACAAATCAGCACTGGAGTGTAAACTGATCCTGTCAATGACTAAAGGGGAGAGAACTGGTGAAGCAGGCTGAATATAGTCTCTTGACTGATGGTGTCAGTCTGGATCCTGTGTCCCTTCTTAGGCTCTTAGATGTCAAGCTCACCAGGACAGTCATTTGCAAAGTTAGGCTACAAGCTGATCCTGTTGGTTGGCTGTCCTTCTCAGGAGGTGTCATAAGTACTGAGCGGTCCACCGGGGTCAGGTTGTACATACTGCCCTTATCACGGCGCTGAGCCTGTCCTCAGGAGCCAAGGGACAGATACCATAAGTTCCTTCCCCATGTTGGGCATTCCACTTGAAACCAGGCCAGCTCTGGCTCTGACTACGTTTGCACTTGCTGAAAAGGCCTTTTGCAAAGTTCCTTCCCACGAGTCTAAAGGAAACCTGCTGTCCAGGTTTCAGCACACTTGTTTGGATTTCCCACAGTGTTTGGAGCAGAGATCATAAAATGGCTTCTGTTCTCTTGTTGAATACTCAGAAGAAAGGGCTTTTGTGGTGTCTGCTGTGACAAAAACATGGTGACTTAAAGCAACTCGAGGAGGAAAGGGCTTATTTGACTTATAGGTAAGAGTCCGTTTTATGTAGGGAAGACAGGGTTGTCTCAAAGCAGAAGCCAGAGCAGAGACCATGGAGGAGCACAGCTTACAGGCTTGCTCCAATGGCTTGCTCAGCTTGCTTTCTTACACCATCCAGGTCCATCTGTCCAGGACTGGCACTGCCCACAGTGGGCTAGACCTCGCTTATCAATCATTTGTCAAGAAAATGCCCCCCACAGACATGGCCACAGGGAGGCTCTGTTTTAGGCTCTGGCCCCTCTCACTCACTGAGAGGAGAGAGCTTACCTAAGAGGAACTACTACTTTTTATGGCCTATTTATCTATCGTAAGAGGAACTATTACTTTTTATGTTCTATCACACTTACAGAAGCTATGAAGAACTAGGAAAACAGGAATATTGAAAGCCAGTAATAAGTTTTCTTAGAATTGGGTTGAGTTCGCCGGCCTTTCCATCCTCGGTTTAGTTTACCAAAACGCCTAAGAAGACAGGAACTTTATAAGTACCTACCCCAAAGTAGCTATAAACTGCCATTAGTGATGTAATTACCCATCAGTACCAGCCACGTGGAGGACCACAATTGTATGGAGCCATAAAAAACTTGCTACTCCTGGCGTGAAGGGCACAGCGCCAGAAAATTCCCAGCTCCTGCAATCAGTTAGCCTCGGGCTTTGCAAGCCACCGGTCGCTCTAGCCCTGGTCAGCCAGGGCTCTGTGGTGGAAGGCCTGGCGCTTGCGCACTGAGCGGAGGCGGCGGCGGCTGGGCGTGTGATTGGGGATGCTCCTGCTGCGGCTGCCGAGAAGGGTGGTGGTGAGTGCTGCCCTGGTAACGGTCCTCCGGCCTCCGGAGAGGGTCGGTTGGCTGTCCCCTAGCCCGCAGACTCAGTTTGCGCCCTTGACCATTCTGCCTCCAGGAGGGCGGCGGAACGGCAGACCCCGGGGAGTGTCCCCGGGCCCTTGCCTTGCCCTCCGGACCCAGCGGCCAGGTCACAGCCTCCGGGTTTGTGTTTATCAACTGCCCCCGAGTCATAACGGGTCGTCAGCACCCTGTGTCCAGTGCCTCGAAAACACCCTGTCTCCGTTTTAGAGAAAACTGAGGGGTCTTCCTGATAGAGCTGTACTCGGTCGTTCCTGGATTGGACCGGACCTCCCCTCATACCTCATTTGAGTTGACCTTTCCTTGTCCTTTTATCTGGTGCTCAAAGGGCCTCATGCCTCTTTTATACAACTTTCCAAAGTACCTTTATAGTCATGAATTTCTCAAAGTCGACCAGAGCCCTAAATCAAAGTGTGCCAAACTAAATATATGAACTTAGACAAGTTCCCTAACTCCTTAAATCTTGTCTTGAATCGAGGGAAATGTTGTGTGATCGGAAGGGGGTGAAAGATAACTCACCCTGAAGGGCACATAAGTGCTCTGTCAATTACTTCTTTTCTTTTTTAAAATATATACTTATTTTTATGTGTATGGATGTTTTGTCTGCTTGTATGACTATGCACGTTGATGCTGGGACTTGAACCCAGAGCTTTTGGAAGAGTAGTCAGTGCACTTAACCACTAAACCATCTCTGCTGCCTTTTCAAAATAGAATAATACATATGGTCATGTGAAAAGTCCTTTTCAAGTGATGTTAATGCTAAGGAGCGCCCCTTATGGCGGATGTTTTGGTTAAATGATACAGTTTGATAGTTGTTTTGAGAAGGGGGACTATATGTCAGGAGTTCCAGAAATGACTTTTTTTTGTAAATGCACATCTAAAAATTCATATGCAGGAAGATGATAATCAGCATTATATTAAATAGCTGAAACATACAAACTTCTTAAAGTGGAAATTTTAAAGATAAAAGAGAGTAAGAAGTAAATAGGTCCCTCTGGCCACCATTATCAACAAACAACAATATTTTGCCCCATCTTGTTTTTCTGAAAAAACTAGGAACTATGAAGTGTTGGAAAGTACACTGGAATACATCAGGAATGCTAGGCTACCTTGAAAATAATATAGAGTTGTATATATGTACCATAGCCATAAACATTCAAAATCAAAGTCTCATTCAATCTAGACAAAAGATAAGCAAGTACCAGAAGCCAGTAACTAATTTCCCTTAGGTGGGGGAGCATGAGTGACCCCACTTGTGTCATATGACTGGGTGCAACCAGTCTGCATGCGCTGTACTGGGGCTGAGCACAGCAGACATCAGAGCCAGTTCACTGCTACAGAGAGCTCATCCACTGATGCCTTCGCTCTCCCTGACCCGTTTACACTCACAGTCTTGGGTGCCACCTGCTGTTGTAAATGCATTCATGCTGCCTGGTGTGGAGCCTTATGGCCACCTTACATGGTCAAATATTTGAGAATCCTTTTTAATTTTAATTCCGTTTGTTTATTTACTTGGGGATGGGTGGGGAATTGTGGGGATTAGAAGGTAACCTGTTCAGCATGTGAATCTGGAGGGTTGAACTCAGATGGTCAGGCTTGGTGGCAAGATCTTTATCCCTGCCTGTCTTAGTCAGGGTTTCTATTCCTGCACAACATCATGACCAAGAAGCAAGTTGGGGAGGAAAGGGTTTATTCAGCTTACTTCCACATGGCTGTTGATCACCAGAGGAAATCAGGACTGGAACTCAAGCAGGTCAGGAAGCAGGAGCTGATGCAGAGGCCATGGAGGGATGTTCTTTACTGGCTTGCTTCTCCTGACTTGCTCAGCCTGCTCTCTTATAGAGCCCAAGACCTCCAGCCCAGGGATGGCACCACCCACAAGGGGCCCTACCCCCTTGATCACTAATTGAGAAAATGCCCCACAGCTGGATCTCATGGAGGCACTTCCCCAACTGAAGCTCCCTTCTGTGATAATTCCAGCCTGTGTCAAGTTGACACACAAAACTAGCCAGTACACTGCCCCATTTCGCTGACCCTATATATTCAAATCATTATTAACCATTATATTAATCTTCTGTGTGTAACTGATATTACTGTGAAAATGTGTTACACTGGTGTCTACTAGTGCTTCATACCCAGGATATAGCATAGTATCTTGTGACAGTGTGATATCCCCCCTTCAGAAGTACCACCACCACCACACCACCACCACACTACACCACACTACACACCACACCACCACATCACACCACAGCACCACCACCTACCTCCACCACCATACCATACCACCACACCACCATACTACATCCCACCGCCACACCGCCACACCACCACACCACACCACCATTACCACACCACACTACACACTACACTACACACCACACCACCACACCATACCACATCACCACCACCACACCACTATCACCACACTACACCACTACCACCACCTCCACTAGCACTCGTTTTCTTCATTTTCTAGGCAGGACTATAACCTAGACCTTATACATTTATATACTTTTAAACAACCATTTCAAACAAATTTAAATAAGATAATTCCTCATAGGTGTTTGTTTTTTCTTTCTCAAATAGATTGCAATGGAATTTGACCAAAAGTCTATTTTGCTTTTGATGAGAGCCATTGCTGTTATTCTGAGGATATGATACATTGAGAGATAATTAATGCCGGGCAGTGGTGGCGCACGCCTTTAATCCCAGCATTTGGGAGGCAGAGGCAGGTGGATTTCTTAAGTTTGAGGCCAGCCTGGTCTACAGAGTGAGTTCCAGGACAGCCAGGGCTACACAGAGAAACCCTGTCTCGAAAAAAGACAAAAACAATAACAAAAACAAAAACAAAAAAAAAGATAATTAAGGAAGGGTCACTTTTTAAGAAAATGGGTAAATGAGATTTTTTTCATGTTTGTAAAGAACGTTTGTTTTCTAGGTATGCAAAGAAGCCTGTTTGTCCTGATGTCTTCAGGGAGACCATGGATCAGCCCGGAGTTCTCCTCTGGGTAAAGGCAGAACCTTTTCTAGTGGGTGCCTTGCAGGAGCCACCTCCTTCTAAATTCAGCCTTCACTACCTCAGGAAGATAGCCACCTATGTGCGAACTCGGGCCACAGAAGGCGCCTACCCACGCCTGTACTGGCCTACCTGGAGGCACATTGCGTGTGGAAAGCTGCAGTTGCCCAAGGATCTAGCATGGCTTTACTTTGAAATATTTGATAATCTTTCTGTGAGGACACCTGAGGAACGCCTGGAATGGTCTGAAATTTTGTCCAACTGTGCAACTGAAGATGAAGTTGAAAAGCAAAGAAATCAGGTATGAACTGATGTATATGTAGTTCCTCTGAGAAATAATCCATTCTTAATTTTTGTACTAGCCATATAGTTTGAGGTCTTAGGTTGTTGGCAATTGTGACTCTAAAGTACCAATTTTAGCATTTCCAGTTTGGAAGTATTTTGAGGTATGTGCTTAATTAATTAGTTCTTACTTAATACTAGTCTGTATTTCCCCACTCCTGAAGGAAGCATGAATTGGAAACTATTCTGCTGACTTTAAAAATATTTTGGGGTAATTAGGATTACACAAGGCTATCAGCTCAGAGCCCTGAGACTTAATACCAGCAGCTTTGTAAGAGAGAGAGAGACTGTCATACACACAGGCAAACAGTGTCTCTCACCACGTGATGGCCTCCCATACTGCTGCAGGTCTCTACTAGCAAGAATACTAGAGCCACATATGTGGCCTCTCAACCTCGGATCTCCAGCACTATGAGCCACACTAAAGCTCTTTAAAATCAGCCAAGTCTGTTGCTTTATCTTATTAGCAACAGAAAACAGGTAAATCAATAACAGTCAGGCTAGTTATGTAGTTCTAGCATACAGCAGATGTCATTTTCACACAGTCTGGTTGACTTCAAATCTCAACGTGAATATTCAGAATGGACAAATGATATTCAAGCCATATCATTCTGCTTCTGCCTCCTGCTCCATACAACTCTTATGCTAACAGATAGAATCATATTCTGTGATAGTCCCTAAATCTTAACTTATTAAAATGCTAGTCACTCATTGGAGGTCTGAGGCAAACTCTTTAGTTATGAGACCCTAAAAATCAAGTTTTCTATTCATAGTATGTAGTGGAATCAGCTGTGCTGTTGGTAAACATTGCTATACCAAAGGGAATAGTTAAACAGAAAGCAGTAAGTAGCCCAGAGCACATCCAGACACCATCAGAGCAGATACAAGTTGTTAAAACTCTAAATTCCCTTGTTGTGGCTTGGGGTTGCACCCTAAAGCCACAAGCAGTTCTTCCTCTGTGACTCTTCTAGGCTCAGCCTATACTTCAGCTCTCGATTTAGAGTCTCATGACTGCAGCTTTCCAGGTTGGCACTGTAGAATGGTAGTTCCCAGACACAGAGTCCTGGTGGATGTCCCATTATTTCTGTTCCAGTACTGTTGGCAGTGGATAGTGTATAACAGGACCCCTCCCGTTTTACTTTCAAATCCGTGCGGAAGCTGCTGTGCCTCCAGCATACATTACACTAAATGCTAATGAGTGCTCCTTTGGATTTGGTCATCAGCTGTACCTGGGCCTGCTTGACATAGCTGAGGTGGCCCAAGAGTGTTCTCCTGGAAAGCAGGGAGCAGCAGCTGAGAACGTATGGAGAGCGCTTGGAGCCTGTTCCTGAGACAGTTCTTTCCTTTAAGGCCCTGGGCCTGTGGAGGGAGAGGTAGCTCTGCAGACTTCTGAGGTGCCCTCTAAGTCACTTTCCTCTTGTCCTGATGCTTCTGGCCTCATTTTATCCATGCTGATCTCTTGCTGGGTTGCTGGATGCACTCCTTTGCTCCTTTCCTAGAAGATCTGTAAATCTTTCAAATCCTTTTGCTTTGTTCCCCTTTAAATTAGAGGTTCTATTTTTAGGTGGTGCTTCTAAACCCTTCTTCCTGCAGTTCAAAGGTAACCCAGGGGCAGCTTGGCAGCTTTGTTGTTTCAGTATTTTCTCTGCCAAGCACCCAAGTTTGTCACTTTTAAATTCTGCCTTCCATAAATCTTTAGGTGGGTATGGGCACAACCCTTTTGCAAGAGCTAACTCAAAGAATCCTGGGAGAACTGCATCTCTTCTGAAGGCAGAACTGAGCAAGACCTAGAGACTTCCTACTAGGGCCCACAGCAACCTCTCACAGATCCACCATCTCCTCACATGGCCACGCTGGGCGTCCAACTTCCAACTCATGACTCACTTTCCCAAACCACAGAGGCCAGCACCTCTGCCATCATAGACTCCATAGCTAGTAGGAATGACTGGTGTGCAAAAAGGTCAGAGTACAAATTCAGAAAGAGGCTTGAGGGTTTTTCATTCTTATGGTAGAAATGACTTCACAAAGTATGTTAATTATATGAGTAGGTTAATTATAGTAACAACGGCTTAGTCCGATAACAACTGTTTCTCATTTGGCCAACAGTCCTACACAGCTGCACTTGATAGGATGGGTTTCTGGGCTCTTGTGTGAGCAGTGACTCAAGAAGCCACATTTCTGTATTTTGGAGTCATTTAGTGTTAAATGGCTTTGCTGGGCAGGGGAACGAAACACTGAAATGCGGAGGCTACGTAATGTAACAACAGTTTATTCTTGCTCATTTTACACAGGGGCTACACTTGAGCCACAGCTCCCTCCAGGGTGTGCTTGACAGGCTACATCTTCTCCTGTGGGAAGAAATAGCTTCTTTGTAGATCATGCCTATTGTCACAGATGGGAAGAGCTACAGAGTGGGGAGAAACCGGTGCCTTTCCCTCCCATGATTGAGCTTGAGAACAGGTCTTTACTGTGAAGCCATCACCATGGTAAAGGCCACAGGCCTGTCACCTTCCTAAATTTCTCCAGCACACATTATTATTTTACTAGTGTATATATTAAGAGTACATGCATTCTAACTTTTTAGAAAACCTTATATAGTTACTGCAGTATCATTAGCTAGAGGCATGGTCCATGATTGAGGCTTTGTTAGCTTTGACATTGGCTGTTTTCCTTGCCTTCTAGCATATTTGATGGTCACTGTTCCCTATGCTATTGTGCACTTAATGATTTTAGATTTCCTATGTGCTGTGGTTGGAACACGGTTGGAACACGGTCTTCAACGGTTTCCCGGGTTGGGTTTTAATGCTCATCGTGAGAGACGGAGAGGATAGAGGCTCAGTCTGAACAAGGTCTCATGACACAGGTGTAACCCTAAGCATCAGAGGCTCAGGGCGAGCTGGGCTACAGAGTGAGTTTAAGTCTAGCCTAAACAACTCGGTCTCAAATAATAGATAAAGTGTATGCATATTATCTATAAAAGATCCTAATGACTCCACCAGACAAACACTTTCAGAAAATAAGCAGGATAAAAGAAAAACATGCAAAAGTCAGTAGTTTTTCTATTTTCTAAGAATGAACTTGCTGAGAAAGAAAGAAGAAAGCAGTCAGCCAGCCTTGGAATAAGCTTAACTGAGGAGGTGAAAGACTACAGTGAACACTTCAACACTGAAAGAGGGGATTGAAGAAGACACAGAAAAGTGGCACCAACCCTCACAGATCAACAGAAGTAATATTTAAAAAAATGGCAATATTACCAAAAGTGATCTACAGGCTATACACAACTCAGAGTTTTGATGACATTCTTTACAATACAAGGAAAAATGATCTTAGAATTCATATAGAGGCACAGATGACCCTGAATAGCAGAAGCAGTTCTATGGAGAAAGAGCAAGGCTGAGGATACCACAATACCTGATCTTAAGTTGTAGTAAGGAACCATAGTAACAAAAACAAGCATGCAGACTTATAGAATAGAAGACCCAGAGAAAAAAGCAAGCACAGCTGCAGCCTTCTCATCTTTAACAGACATGTGGAAAACACACATTGGAGAGAGACTGTCATCTTCAGAAAGTGGTACTGGGAAAATTGGATATCCATAAGCGAGACCCTCTGTTCTCTGAACAAAACTAATTAAAAATGCACCAAAGACCTGAAACTCTAAAACTATTAAAGGAGAAACGCATATGATGCAGATATAGCCAAGGACTTACTGAAAAGAACTCTGGGAGCACAGGACATAAGCTAAGAGTTGCTAATGGGGGCTGCATGAGATTTAAAACTGCACAGTGAAAGAAGATTCCAGAGGAATGAGCAGAGATCACAAAATGAGAGAAAATGCAAACCATGCATCTAATGGATTGATATCTAGTATCTAGATAGCAATCTAGATTCTTGAGAACTATGTGTATAGTTATACTGCATATTGACTGCAGCAGAGACTGGAGGTGAACGCCACTTGGATGTGAGCCCGAGGAGAAGAGAAGGCTCACCAACCATCTAATCAGTATCTGCAGCATCATGCTAATATATTCCTAAGGAAGGTTTTGGAAACTGAAATGAAGTTTGTCCCACAACCAAGATAGGGGACACTGCAGTTAGTCCTTAGCCACACGATTCTTCCAGTATCTGACATATGCTAGGTGTAGCAGTAGTGTCTGAACATGGAGATGAAGAAAATGTTAAGAAACTTCCAAGTGTTTTGAGTGTTTATCATGTACCATAGGTTTCGCTTGTTACTATGGATATAAAAACTGAAAAAGCAGGACTTTTTCTAGTTTCGTAGACATTGGCTGAAGCAGTAATGATATACTAACAAACATTGTTAAAATGGATGTATAAAAGGAAGGCATCTATGCTCTGCAAGCGATCCTCCACAGTAAGTGTTAAATTACCCCATTATTACTGGTGGTCAGGGCCCAGCGTGGGTATTTCCAGGTTCTTGGTATTTTATCCAAGAACTGAAAATAAGAGTGCAGACTTACAAAAGAAGCAAGGTAATTTTACTTGGCGCAAAGCAGTAGTACAGATTAAAGAGAGATACATTGTCAAGACAGACAGCAGGCCACATTTGAGTGAAGACATTCAAGGGCCCAGGAATGTAGCCTGGAGTCTTTTTATGTGGTATGAAGAAAGGAAGGGCTGGTTATTAAGGGGAATAGAGTGGTTCTTTATTTTGATTTATAGATTGGGTCACATACTCATTTTTCCTACTGTACATCTTCCTCCCCACAATGCATCTGATTTTAGCCATATGCATGCCTAACTATTCAGATGCCCATAGGCATAAGAAGGCAAGTAGGGGATTCTCCCAAAAAGGCTGCTAGAGAACTTTTACCTTCTTCTTCATACATCTAAAACCAGTTGAAGTTGGGTTGGCCCTTCTATTATTTATACCTGTATACACTGGGGACATGCTTGAATAAAAACTGTAAGTTTCATTGTTACCAGGAGCAAGGAAACACATAGTATGTTCAGATATGGAAGCATGAGTAACCTGGTACAGGGGGAGTTGAGGCCTGAGGTTGCCAGGTGCATTGTGTAAAGAGGGTGTGTATGCATATTATGTGCAGTTGAAGTGTTAAGTGCTAAGTGTACTGTTATATGATGGGGGTGTGCATTACCCACAAGCATTTAATGGAGGTCCCAAGGTACAGTAGTGCCCATGCTTGTCTGCCTCAGTGTGATTCCTCTTGTGTAACAATCTTAAAACATTGAGGAGAAGAGTTGGTAAGTGGATGCCAAGGGTCGGGGAAGGGTCAAGGTGATAGGGAAGACAGGCCATGTTGATGGGAGTGTTCTCCTTCTGGATTGTTTTAGTGTGGATATCCTAGCTATGACATTGTTGTAGTTTTAAGGTGGAAAGCTGGATGAAGAGTATGTGAAATTTATGTTATTTCTTACATTTCTGCTATTTCTTACATTTCTACAAAAAGTTAAAAGAAGTAATGTAAAGGAGTGCTTGCCTTGAACTGCCACAGTGAATAAACTGGACGTGGTAGTATATGCCTGCAACCCTAGCATTAAGGAAGTGGAGGCAGGAGACTCAGAAATTCAAGACCATCCTTCACTACAAACTAGAGGCCAGCTGTGGGTATATGAAACCCTGTCTTTTTTTAAATACATGAACTCACAGTTGACAATTGGTTGAATGGATTTGGGTGATCATGGGAATCTATGGTTTTCAGCTTCTTGGGTATGTTTGTTCCCTATCACTGAGATAAAACACTACCCAAAACCAGCTTGGAGAGGAAAGGGTTTATTTACTTAAAGGTTACAGTCCATTCAGGGAAGTCAGAACAGGAACTCAAGCAGGAACTTAGAGACAGGAACTGAAGCAGAGACAAGAGAGGAGTGCTCCTGTCTGGCCACCTCTGGCTTGCTCACTGGTTTTTTTTTTAATCTAACCTGGGACCATCTTTCCAGGGCTGGCACAACTCACAGTGGGCTGGGGCTCGTATATCAGTCATTAATCAAGAAGATATCACACAGACTGGGCCCCGGGTCTTGCTGATGGAGATAGTTCCTCAGTTCAGGCACTCTAGTTTGTGTCAAGTTGACAGAAATACTCAAGATGTGAGTGTACACTCAGCTATATTGCCTGACTGTAGTATGAAACGCATGAGCTTCAAGCCATGCCCTTCCTCAGATAAGAAGACAGCAGCAGGACTGTAGTGGTTTTGGATCCCATTGTGTATGGTTTTGTTTGTTTTAAAGAAGGTCACACTGTGTAGCCCAGGATGGGCTCAGACTCTACGCTCCTTCCAGTGTTAGCTTCCTGAATGCTGGGATTATAGATGTCTGCTATCACACCGGCATTTTCTTTAAGTCAAACAAGTTTTTTTAGGATATTTACAAGAGCCTGAGGCACATCCACTCTGGAATGCACATGCGTGAGGAAACTGCATAGTTCTTTTGCCACACTGATACCAGCTTTAGTTGTTGCACTGGTTGAGTTGTTTTCTTGGTCAGCCTGTGAATCGAGGTTAAACTTTGATGCTTGGTTGAACTCTTCCCCTCCCTCCCCCGTCTGTTCATTTACTTACTCTAATAACTGAGGCTGTTTTTTCACCTGTAACGTACTTACAGAAAATACATTGGTTTCTTGAAGTGACTCCCTCCAGTTACATAGTTTAGAAATTCCTCTGTCTGGGCATCAAATGATAGCTGTTTCTAAATTTGATATTTTTAAGATCAAGAAGCTATGGAGCCCTAGTTTACTGTATATTAAATGGTAAACTAGCAGTCGGTGGTGTTTAAGGTATATTCATCTCTTGTTTTCCAAACAGCTTTCTGTGGACACGCTACAATTCCTGCTCTTCCTATATATCCAGCAGTTAAACAAGATCTCTCTGCGGACATCGTTGATTGGGGAAGAATGGCCCAGTCCCAGAGGCAGACCTCAGTCTCCTAGCCCCACTGAAAGACCCAGTTGTCACAATAAGGTATTGCTCATAGTTTATAAAGGAAATGCTTCCCCTTCACTAAAAAAGTATGTTGGGATGAAGCTGGGCACTGTAGAGAATGCTTGTAAGTATACTTCTTGGGAGACTGAGCCAGGAAGATTATGAATTCAAGGCCAACCTGGGCTATTGAGTAAGACTCAAAAAAAAAAAAAATGCTTTTTTCCCCCCTCCTTAAGTTGCTTAAGTAATTTTATGTGTTTTAACAACTCGTCAAACACAATGAGTCTTAGAAAGGGTCTTACTGGCTTTTCTATGGTAAAGAAAAACAAATATTTTCATCTGCTTTTTTTGTGTGTAAAGTATGTTGAAACATGGGAAAATGTAAGCCATAGTACCATATGAAAGCTCTTTAGTGTGGATGTATACACTGTGGGTGTGCCATAGCATTGTGCAGGTCAGAGGTCAACTTGTAAAGGTGCTTCTCCCCTTTTGCCATGCAGGTCCCAGGGACTGAACTCAGGTCACCAGGCTTGGCTCAAAGCACCTTTATCGGTTGAGCCATCTTGCTGGCCCCAGGCACATCTTGTATTTCAGAGTTCAGGGTCCAGTTCACTGAAGTCTTTTCTTTCCCAACAGCCTACTCAGCACCTTCAGGCACATTTAAAGCTATCCAGCAGGGGGTGCATTTCCTAGCCAGTTTGAAATTGGTTTCTCAGTGTAGGTTAGCCAAAGTGTAGTGTCTTCAGTGGTGGGGTCTCACCAAGGGCCACAGCAGTGGCATGTGTTGTTTTGGAGGCTTCTGAGGCCTGCCTGATCTGTATCTCGCGGGGCGGTATCCTGTACCCTCTCTAGTTTCCTGCCTTCCACTGAAGCTCCAAGTTACACACAACACAAAAGACGTGAAGCTAGGCCTGACTAGGAGAATGGACATGCTGATCTTTCTGGACCTACGTTACCTCACCCAGGATAATTTTTTCCAGGTCCATCCATTTATTTGCAGATTTTATGATTCCATTTATTTAACAGTTACTAAAATCCCATTGTGCATCTGTACCACATTTATCATAGCAGTCTATCTGTTGATAGACATATTTGTTGATTCCTTTTCCTGCCTATTATGAATAGAGCAGCTAAGAACATGGATGTGCAGGTGTCTCTCTAGTTGGACATAAAGTCCTCTGTGCACATACCTAGGAGCAGTATAGCTGGGTCATATTGTAGATCTAGTTCTTGGTTTGCTTCTTAATTTGTTTTTGTTTGGTTTTGGGGGGTGGGCTAGGGTTTTACTTGTAGCCCCAGCTGGCCTGGAACTCCCTATGTAGACCAGACTGGACTCCAGCTCAGCAAGATCTGCCTGTCTCTCCTTCCCAGTGATGGGATTAAAGGTGTGCACCGTGATACCTGGCCCTCTTTCTAGTTTTTTTGAGAAACCGCAATAGTCTGCAAGTCTGTGCTCTCATGCACAGTATATAAGGAGAGCACACTCTGCCACTGTCACACCAGCACCTGCCGCCATTCCTGTCCTGATGCTGGCCTTTCTGACTGGGTAACATAGAATCTTAATGTACCTTTCACCTGCATTTCCATTATGACTAAGGATGTGGAACACTTTTTAAAAATATTTCCTATCAATTTACATATCTGCTTTTGGGAATATTTTGTTGGTTCCTATTGCTTGTTTTTAATTGAGTTTTTTTTTTCTTTAATTTTTTGAGTTCTTAGTATATTGTAGACTTCAGTCCTTTGTTAGTTAAGTAGCTGGCCAAGATTTCCTCCCATTCTGCGAAATTTCCTAACAATTCCCTTATTATACAGAAGCTTTTTAGTTTCCTTGGGATCCCATTTGTTGATTGTTGGTCTGATTTATTTCCTAAGCTATTTTAGTAGTAAGCAGATTTGATGTAATCAGTAATAAATGGTAAAATTACATGTATTCTGAGGAATTGTCTTAAAGTAAATTTATTTATTAGTACAAGTCAACCCAGTTTTCTACAAAAATAAAATGTAGATTTGCATCAAGCCAAAAAGACCTTAATTTTTAAGTTTGTCAGTTCTTTAAAATGAGCATTTGTCAAGCATTCTTGCACTGTTGCACATGTGAAGTGGACAGAGGTGTCCACCGTCACTTTCCTTCTGTGTTCTCCAGCTTCGCCAGTGCTGCCGGGCTTCACTGCCTTAGGTATACAACCCAGAGACCTCACAAGCCAGCCTGCAGTGAACTCTGCAGAGTGTTGTTTAGTAGTTAGTTTTTCAGGAACATAGCTATTATTATTACTGTTGTTCCACAAAACTCTTGAAAATAAACTAGAAAAGAAGGGGAAATGTTATACGAATAGGAGGAAAGTCAGTTCCCAGCATTTGCCTTCTCAGCTCTCTGGTCCCTTTTTTTCCTTAATGCCATAGTAATGATATTTATGATAAAAATCTCTTTTCTCTCCTGCCCTCTCCTCCCCTCCCATTTTCTTTCTCCTTTCCCTTTCCCTCTCCCTCTCTGCATGCAAACGTGTGTTTGTGCATGGGGGGGGGGAGGTGTTTCAGGGGTACGCACACTCTATGCAGTTTCCCTTTGAGCCTGGAGCTCACTGTTTGGGGACTAGGCCAGCAGCCAGCAAATCACAGTGCTCCTGTCTGCCCTGCTCACTCTTCCCAGGGGCTCCACACTTTACCTTTCTGTGTGAATGCTAGGGATCCAAATTCGGGTTCCCATGTCGTAAAGCAAGCCTTCTTACACACTGGGCCATCTCCCATCCCTCTTTCCTGTTCTCATGTGTATCTGTAGTTGAGCATGCTGCATCTCTTGCACCAGACACTGCTTTTCTCTTTCTTTTGCTTTCTTGGTTCTGGTTTTGCTCCCAAACCTCCATTCCCACAGCAGGAAGTCCTGCGCCATCATCCTTGCTTCCTATGGTTTAGTCTTGGTTAAGTAGTATTGCATAGGTTTCAATAAAGATATTTCTCCGGTATTAACTTCCTAGTGTTCCTGTTTACTTAGCAGTTCCATTGGACTCAAACCGACCCTACCACCCCCTCTCCCGGAAAACCTGCATGATCTGTCCAGATTTAACTTTGGGATTTCTTAATGTAGTTAGGATTTTTTCAAGTTATTCTTCTAAGGATGGTGTAGCAGGCACTGGAGCATGCAGTAACCCACCTTGATGGGCCACACCATTGTGTGCATCTCAAGGCTTGTGAATGCGGTAGTGCATCACAGCATCTCTATATTCTCTGTGGGCTCCCTCTGGACAGTACCAGTGCACAAGACCACACTGTGCCAGAGCTGGCCAAGGCTCTTGGTGCTCAAGTTTGAGTTCTGCTACCCCTGGGCATCCACTCAATGCTTACGGAGATATCCCAGGGTACTGAAGATTCTTAGGCTTAATTGAAGGGTAGTTCTGGAAAAAAACTTGTACTTGTTTCATATATTTTCTGAAGATTATTCTTAAAGGAATCCATTATTATAAACCTGTAACTTTACCCATTTTTAGTGTAGGCCAAACTCTCCAATGCATAAGACCAAAAACTTCACTTTATATGGGAACAAATCCATTGCTGATTTTTTTTTCTGGTTGAGCTGTTGGAACTTTAATTCAGTAGAAGGGGGTCCATTATTAATTACTAGGTTCCACAATACAGCACAGATGTGTGTTTTAGTTCTCAAGGAACAGTAGCCACATTAAAAGATAATTAGTTAGGCTGTCTTATAGGATGTAGTCCAGGTAGGCCAGCAATGGCTGTCTCACACTGGAAAGGCTAAGAATCTGGTAGTTGCCCAGTCCATTAGGCTGCATGTCTCTACAGTCCCAGTCTTGGTGTTAAAGGGCTGGAGGATTCCTGGAGAGCTGCTGGTCTTCAGCCTGTGTTGGAATCTTGAAGATGTTAGATATAATACCACCTCAGCCAGGGTAGACAAACTTGCTAGCAAGAGTAAGAGCAAGCGGGAACAAAACTTCCTTCTTCCAGGCCCTCTTTGTGGACTTCCACCAGAAGGTGTAGCCTAGTTTAGGGGTGGTCTTTCTACCTCAAATAGTCAGATTAAGAAAACCCCTTAGAGGTATGCCCAATATCTTAGGTTTTAGTTGATTCCAGATGTAGTCAGGTTGATTCCAGATATTGTCAAGTAGCCATGATATCATTGTCACCCACTTTGGGAGAATTTCTATCAGATGTGTATAGTGTGGCCACCTTGGCCAGTAGACAACCTTAGTTTCTATTCCATTTTTGACATGTTGTTTATTTTCTCTAGCTGCAAATTGTTCTACAAGATATCTGCTTGCAGAACTGTTCTTCAGCTTGAGCTACTTTTAAAGAGGTGTTTTTTTAATTGATTTAAGTTTTATTGTATTATGATGAGAAAAGATACATGATTTCAATTTATCTGAATTTGTTAACATTTAAAAACATATTTTAAGTAAATAGAATTGTATCACATTCTTGTTTCCCTTTTGTACCCCAATCCTCCCAGAGACCACCCTTTAATACCTTCCATACCTTTCATTTTTTTAATTTTGTCATACTCTTTAAAATTTATAAAATATTATAACAATAAAAATGAGTATTATAAAAATTGTTTGATATAAAACAACAATCCATTGAACAGTCTTATGTAGATGCTTGTCTACAGCAATACTAAAAATATATACATTTGTCTCAATATAAATGTGAAATAACTCCAAATATATTAACTGTATATTTTAAAATAATACATCACTACTAGTATTTTTTTAAATGAACATAAATAGATAAAGTCTTTTTGTTTCTTTGTTTTGTTTTTAGTAGAGCTTAAAATCTTGGCTCTTACTATGGTATAAGCCCAAAATAAGAATAATTTTTAGACATTGGAGTTCATTGTAATAAGGCTGTACTTCAGTGACCCTCACATCACCAAAGGATTTTACCTCCATCGTAGCTAAGATGAGAGTTGACAGTTCTGCTGCACCAAGGAATGAATTGTAGGAATGATTTTTGGATACAGATTTCCTACTATGGTCAAAGCTATTTGACTTGAATGATTGTCATCATTCTCAACCCACAGAGAACAGGTTACATTCATTTAAGAAATGGGATGTGTATTAAGATAGTCTATCCATGAAGTCATTCACCAACTGTTTCAATGAACAATGGTGGCACAGACATTAGGTGAGGGTAAGAATCTGGTTCATAAAGAGGTGTTTTTCACCTCTGTCATTGTCCTAAGCCAGTGTAGTTTAACTGTGTTCTAAACACTTAATCTTTTTTTTTGTTTTTTTCCGAGACAGGGTTTCTTGTGTAGCCCTGGCTATCCTGGAACTCACTTTGTAGACCAGGCTGGCCTCAAACTCAGAAATCCTCCTGCCTCTGCCTCCCAAGTGCTGGGATTAAAGGTGTGCGCCACTACTTAATCTTTATATTCACAGATAAGTGTATCTCTGGCCCCTCATCAAAGCAGGTTTTTGCAGCAATTGCAGACTATTGTAGAGATTCAAAGGGAGTCAAAATACAAGAAGTCAGTGATTATGGTGTGCCCACCTCCAAATGGTATATCTCAAATACAATCCCTATGCCTAAAGCTCAAGAAAAACCAAGTAACGTATTCACTGTTATACATTTGACTTTGTTTGTTGAGACAGAATCTCATTATATTAACAAGGCTGGTCCCAAACTCCTGGTGTATGAGATCCTCCAGCCTGTGTGTCCCTGGTAATCATAGAGGTAACATATACTACCATGCATGGATCTCACTGGCCTGCTTTGAAATGAAGACCTCGAGCTATCAGTCCTTTAGACTGAAGAACTTACTAGTTAGTGATGGGAACTTATGTGGCATTAGGGCCTATTAGAATAGCCCACAAGTGACCTGCAACTCTTGAGAGATTAGAAACTCTGAAGTACAGATGGTTTCTCATTGGAGGAAAAGAGATGTGCGTGAGACTATGGCCTCTGAAAGAGGAGCAGATGGCTTTCCAGTTCCTGCTCTTTAATGAGCCCTTGGCAGACGCCGTGCAGAGGGAGCTGCAGTGGACAAGTGGGCTTCCTGGAGACAGCCCACCATTTTGCATGGCTGTGATGGATGTACCTTGGCAAGGCATGGCCTCAGGGGTGTCATTTCCAGATTGCTTCTTGCTGCTGATATGCATTCTCATGTTGTCATTGCTGTATTTCTCATTTCGCTGACATAGTGTGACTGGGCAACACAAACTCTTCTGCCTATAGTATGTTATGATTGGTTCGTGGGTATTAGCAGCCCACCCTATTGGACAAATTTCCTGCAGATCAACATGAAGATGGACTTTCATGAAATGATGTTGTTTGAATGAATTGTTGATTTTATAATTCCTGGTAATGATTTTACAGGATTCCTGATTTGATTCAAATAATTTTAAGAAGTTAAAATAGTTGATAGAAAGTTTAAGGTTAGAATAAAGAATAGAATATGCCTCCTCCTATAAATAGTAAAGGCTGCATATGTCAGCAAAGGAGTTCAATGAGCGTTCATGTGCTACAAGCACATAGATTGCACTAGAAGGAAAAATAGGCTTGGAACAAATTAATGATCACAGAAGACATTTACTCTAGGTTAGGTCCAGGGATGAGGACACACACAGGTCTTGGTATGAGCAATGATAATTAAGTTGTGAACAAGGAGTGTGCTATCCTGTGTGTAAGAACAGAGAATGAAGTAGCTAGTTTAACTATTCAAGACTTCAAAAATAAGTCATAAGACAAATGGCCTGTTACTTGGCAAAGATAGATAAAACTATTGCTTTGAACTTAAGAAATAAAAAAGTAGACAAAACTCCATAATAGTTCTAGTCTCAATATTTTAGATAAGGGGTGTTGAACCTGTAGTGCTTTTGAGTTAGTTTATATATATTATATACACCAAGGTTACTTTTACATAGCTAACCTACTTTCTTTTGAGGGAATGAGACATCTTATAAATGTAATGTAATTAAAATGTCAAATGTTTATCTTACAGAACACCTTCTTTCAGTTGAGCATTTTTCTTTTGTTTGTTTTAGAATTGGAATGATGACAGTCACCAGGCTTTTGTCTGGGATCATATGTCAGAGCTCCTCGAGCTGCTT
>NW_022196894.1:20547619-20548157 GCF_008632895.1 Mastomys coucha | reverse complement strand
CTCAGAAATCCGCCTGCCTCTGCCTCCCAAGTGCTGGGATTAAAGGTGTGCACCACCACTGCCTGGCCAAAAATGTCTTTTAAGGTTTTATTGCTATGAAGAGACACCACGACTATGGCAACTCTTATAAAGGAAAACATTTAACTGAGGCTGGCTTACAGATCAGAGGTTTAGACCATTATCATCATGGTGGGAAGCATGGTGAAGGCTGACATGGTGCTGGAGAAGGAGCTAAGAGTTCAACGTCTTGATCCACAAACAGCAGGGAAAAAACTCAAGCTTCTGAGACCTCAAAGCCCATCCCCTAGTGACACACTTCCTCCAACAAGGCTACACCTCTTAATAGTGCCACTTATTCCCTATGGGCCAAGCATTCAAACACATGAGTCTGTGGGGGCCATTCCTATTCAAACCACAACAGCAAGTAAGCAAGAAATACCTCCAGTATAGAAGAGGATCGGTCTTCTGTGTGTGCCCTGCACAGTGAGCAGTGCCCTCAGGTGATCTGAGTCTTTCATTATAGTTGCAGAGGCTGTAG
>NW_022196894.1:20520169-20547210 GCF_008632895.1 Mastomys coucha | reverse complement strand
TTCTCTCTTCCCTCTGCTGTCAGACACTTGCTTGAGGCCTTTTCATTTCTATTTAGCCGCAGGATTTGGCACACCAATAGATGACACCTCAGAGCTGGTGTAGAGACGAGTGGCTTTTAGCTGCAAAGACACAAGCAAGGAATATACTTCCTTCTTTCTAAATTAGAAATTGTATGAACAGTAACACGGGACCAGTTTTGGCTGTGTCACTGGACAGCCGTGGCTCACAGTTAGGTCCCACTGCTGTAGACTCGTGGGCCCACGTATAAGTTTCAAGGAAAGAACTAGGAAAACGTTTCAGATATCTGTGCTACTAAGCTAGGTGCCAGGCCAGATTCTTGAGAAAAAAAATATAGTAGGCTCTGTTTCCACAATCTCAGAATTGCAAAGATAGTCCCACAGAAAGCTTCCATATATTTTCAAAAATATATTGGTTTAGCTGAGCTTGGTGTTGCATGCCTTTAATCCTAGCACTCAGGAGGCAGAGGCTGGTAGATATCTGAGTTTGAGGCCAGCCTGGTCTCCGAGAGTGAATTCTAGGACAGCCTGGTCTACATATTGAGATCATGCCTCAACCTCCTTCCCCACCACCACCAGAAAGTTGAATGTTTTTCAGGTGTTTTTTAGGACATGCTAAGAGATTGAACCTGGGGCTTCATGCATCCTAAGCATGCATTCTGCCATTGAACAACACCTCCAGAAACAATTATATTTTTTCATATTTTTATAACACTGTAAAACAGAACGATTGCACATTATCTACAAAGTCTGTGTCTTTTTTTTTTTTTTAAGAGATCCAGGAAGTCTATATCCAACCAAGCCATTCTGCCATGCATCAGAGTCTCCTTGAGATTCAGGGATCCTGTAGACATGTAGGTGAAACTATGTAATCGTTAGCTTCACAAAAAACACTTAGGCTTAAGGGAGTTTTAACCTTGATAGGGTAGGCACTGTTGGAAAATTAAAACTAGTTACTCTCATAACATATTAAAATTCTAGTAGTTTGATAACAAACTAGTATTTAAACTTTTTAATGATATTTTTCTACATAACCATGTTTTATACATATGGTTATGTGCAATTGAGAACTATTAAGTCTTTTAAAAGAAGAATTTTAGCATATCTGTATATCCTTTCCACATTGGACCAGGATAGATTGTCCTTGTGGCTAGTGGGAAGTGCAGGCTGAGCAGCAGGATTCGTGCTGACATGGCTGTGTCTGTCGGTGGGGACCCTGTGGGGAAGGTTTGTTCCCAGTAGGAATGATCTTGGGAGAGAAGACGTGATCTCAAGTGGGAGTCCTGGGATGATGCTGTTAGTTGAGAGTGCTGCAGTTTGTAGTATGGCAGTTTGAGGAGGCCATTATGGTGAAGATGACAGTGAGCATCCTGAGGAGGAGCTGTCTGGATCTGTCACTAGTGTAGGACCTTAGGCATGTTACTTAACCTAGCAGGTAAGGGAGAAAACACACCCTCGCACTACCAGAAATCTCGAGGCTATTATAAAGTTACATTTGTTAAAGGAGACTTTGAAAGATTACAACTATATAGAAAAAGAACAGTAAACCCTACTTTATCATTAACTCTTACATTTATTTCTTCACATGTAATGGATGGACGGTAGGCAGGAGCACATGTAAATGTGTCTGAGCTCATGGTCACATGTTTTCTTTGATTTGAAACTATCTTATTATTTGTGTGTTTTCTTGAATAGTTGAAGGTTCGACCAAAAGAGCTAAGATTGCTTGCAATGCTCACACAGCCCCTCGGTTGCACCGCATCGTGGTGATGAGCCAGGTTTACAAGCAGACACTGGCCAAGAGCTCAGAAACTCTAGTAGGAGCACATGTCAGGGCTCACCGCTGCAATGAGTCTTTTATATATCTGCTCTCCCCCTTACGGTAAGCATAGGTCCCTAATATTTTGATATTTTCTTTGGACTGGGGTTTTTGTTTTTGTTTTGAGAAAGAATTTTATTCTAGGTAATTCCTTCAGAAAAATTTAACTCATTTTAAATTTTTCAGGTCCATGACAATTGAAAAATGCAGGAATAGTACCTTTGTGTTGGGTCCTGTGGAGACGGCTCTTCATCTGCATGACTGTGAGAATCTAAAAGTCATTGCTGTTTGCCACCGATTGTCCATCTCTTCTACTACAGGCTGCACCTTTCACATTATGACACCTTCACGCCCACTTATTCTCTCTGGAAACCAGACAGTAACTTTTGCCCCCTTTCATACCCATTACCCAATGCTGGAGGACCACATGGCCAGGACTGGCCTCGCTACAGTGCCTAACTATTGGGATAACCCGATGGTGGTGTGCAGAGAAGGCACTGACACAAGAGTCTTCCGGCTCTTGCCTCCCTCTGAGTTCTATGTCTTTATTATTCCCTTTGAGATGGAAGGGGACACAGCAGAGATACCTGGGGGTCTCCCCCCGGCCTACCAGAAAGCACTGACTCAGAGAGAACAGAAGATACACATCTGGCAGAAAACTGTGAAGGAGGCTCGTCTGACAAAGTAAGTGTCTTCTAGAGTCAGGGTTTTGCTATTTGTACAATACTTGATGGGAAGATAAATTGGGATACTTTATAGTATCCAGCCACACAGATTAAAAAGACCCATGCATTCTTTCTCAGGGCTTGAATCCAGGTTAGTATTTTAGACACTATGGGGCTAGAAGATGCTATTGAGCAGGTAGGCGCTCAGGTATTAGGTTCCCTTTCTCGAAGAAGTTGAAATTGCTCTGTGGCACAAGCCTGTGATCCCAGCACCTAAAGGCTTGAGGCAGGAGGATCACAAATTCCACGTTAGTGGGAGTGCAGGGTAAGAATCACAATAAAAATCAGCTTACATTTAGTTGGCAGGGCTAAGACTTATATGAACTAAAGCAATCTTGTCTAGAAAATGGGACGTGGTTCAGCCTTAACAACTTAGCTGTTAGCATCCTCTTACAAACTGGTTTCCCACCACACCACGGACTTACAAGTCACATTCTTGAAGGTGTTTTTTCCAAGGCTGATTCTTGCTTCTTCTTGTCATTTACTCCCTTAATCTGTGCTAAAATGGGAGAAATAACGAAAGTGTGGTTTTTAAAGCTAGATTTGCAGTATAAAATACTGTGTTTCATTCTACTTAGGGGACACCAAAGTGGCTTTTTAAAATTTACATGCATGGGATAACACATATAGCTGTGAATATTACGTTATGCCCAGATTTTTATTTAAGGGGTATTGGTCTTTGAACTCCAGAAGCCAGAGACATGGCATACAGTTTACAAAGAGTCCAGAGACACCAGTATGAACAGTTAAGGAAGATGTGTCAAGGAGATAGAATTTGTAATGGGTCCTGAGTGAAAACTTTGCTTAGTAAGTGAGGCCTAGTGTGAACATCTGAGAGTAGTGGAGGAGCAGATATCTGAGAAGCAGAATGTAAGGTGGGATTCAGGGTACAGCACAGTGGTCCCTAAGCTTGATAAGTGACCTGAATCAAATTATGCCGTGTTTTGATAATCAGGCCTTGAACATTCCATTAGAATTCTGCAGTAGAAGCCTTTCAGTATTTGCTTTAAGTTGTGGAATGAAATCCAGAAAAGGTGTTTTTTCAGGAGCATCTATAAGCCACACAGTACACAGACTATTTACTAGAGGCCAGAGCAGATTTAAATACAACTCTGGGCTGGCACATAGGCAGTCAGAGAGCAAACTGGAAGAGGAGACAGACTGTGGTTCAGTGTCTGGGTGAGAGCAGAGAGGACAACAGGGAGGATAGAAGTACGCGGGCTGAAGGCAGGGCTCTGTATGTAAGTTTGTGAAGACGAGAAGGTGAAAAAGGATTCTAATAGTTAAGTCTGAGCTTAACCAATTTTTCTTCTCAGCAGACTACTGTGAATAACTTTAAAATTACTCATGCTTGGAATAAGTAGTTTTTTTTTTACAGATATGTTGGCGGACAAATTTCAGTTGTTAGAGATTCTAAGAGGGGAAAAAGGAAATACTACAGCACTAGAACCCGGTGGAAGTAGCTTCTTTACTTCTCCGTTTGAGCACAAGGCCAAGTTCTTTTTGTAAATCTCAATCTAAGCTCCCTCAATGTGTATGTGGTATTATGTGTATGTACATCATACTTCATACCTACATATACAACACACACACACACACACACAATCAACAATAGCTACAACTTAATGCCTTAGTTGGGGATCTATGCAGAAGTACTACAGTTTCCTGAGTAAACACTGGATGTGGCTCTCACCTCATGGATCATGTCAGCAGATTGGTGATCTCACTATACTCAGAGCCTTCCGAATAGGAAGTCGTCACTCTGATTTATCAGTAATGATGGAGATGTTCACTTAGGATGTTCCAAGCACCGATCTGATCAGCTCTGTGCTCACTGATTATTTCTAATAGCTGTATCCAGTTGCAGATGAAGACTAGAGAACTAAGATTAAGTACTTAGTCACAAAGGATTCAAGTACTACCTTGTTGTCCTTGTTCCAGAGGTGCTTCTCTGTCTCTGTGCTCTTACTATTCATCTCAGTTATTATGACACCATGTAGTATGGTAATAGAGTTAGAGTGTATAACAAGATGGTCATTGAGAAAATACCTTTAGAAGACCTGCTGTGTAATGTTTCCACCATGTAAATGCCTAGACTCTATTACACATGTGAAAAGCTTAGGGGGGGTTGTAGAGTCTGAAATGTGGTGAGCAATTATAGTCTAGCATGGAATGGTGCTAGAAACGCTATCAAAGTAGCTCGTGTCACTTTGGGAATAAAGGTGCACCTTAGCTTACACTAGGGTTACATACAGAGCAAAATTCATTTACTGTACCTAAGCCACCAACTGATTGTGCAGTGTGGAAGCACTGAAGAACATCCACTCTCCTGACTGTTGGCTTGCAGGCCTACACTTCACAGCATTAAAAAATATCATATTGCTGATTACTAGCCTGAAAAAACACACACATTTGAAGTAGAGTTCCTGCAGAGCAAATACATTGTTTTTATCTTGCCATAAAGTTAAACCATTTAGTTAAATGTGAGTTGAGAATTTTCTGCAAAGAAAGACAGAAACCAAATTGAAGGCAGACTGCCAGCGAGATCCTGGTTCACATTGTGTGATTTCTGGTGGGTTGTGGGAAGCAAGGCCTTGCTGAAGATTAAGTGCCATCTACATTCAGGGAAAGTGGCTGCATAGTTGTAACTTAGTAATTTATATGTAAGTGTCTTAGTCAGGGTTTCTATTCCTGTACAAACATCATGACCAAGAAGCAAGTTGGGGAGGAAAGGGTTTATTCAGCTTACTTCCACATTGCTGTTGATCACCAGAGGAAGTCAGGACTGGAACTCAAGCAGGTCAGGAAGCAGGAGCTGACACAGAGGCCATGGAGAGATGTTTCTTACTGGCTTGCTTCCCCTGGAGGTAAGCCTGCTCTCTTATAGAGCCCGAGATTTCCAGCCCAGGGAAGGCACCACCCACAAGGGGCCCTACCCCCTTGATCACTAATTGAGAAAATGCCCCACAGCTGGGTCTCATGGAGGCACTTCCCCAACTGAAGCTCCCTTCTCTGTGATAACTCCAGCCTGTGTCAAGTTGACACACAAAACCAGCCAGTTCAGTAAGACAGGTTGGAATGAGGTGGATCTAAAGTACAAAGTGTCAGCACCCACTCACCAGGAGCCAGGGCTTGCCAGTCATTGTTATGGTCTCAGTTGGACTTGAGTGGGATTGTGCAATTGGGGTTGTGGAGTGCCCTGTTCTTGCTTTGGGCAGTAGTCATTCCAGCATGCCCCGTCTACTGTTGGTGTCCTGTAGATCCAGTGGAATTGTGTCCTGCCAGGCTGATGTGCAAGTTGTCCCCAGATGGGGGCTATGCTTCTCTTTCTTACCTGCATCATGCTGTCACATTAGGGCCTTGATCATTTCTGTCCAGTAGTCCGTCCCACATAATCCTGTTGAAGTGTCATATTAGAGAGGCATCCACTCCTTTCCTACAGTAACACTCCCAGTAATGCTGCACATGGCACTGTTCTCCAACAAGGGTTTTCTTAGTACTTAACTTCATACTGTATATTTATGTTGCTTCTTTCCTGTCTTCCCCACAAGAGCTTATAGTTGACAGGGACACATACAGAGATCACAATCTTGTGATGTGGACATCAGAAGGTCTCTTTGCCTTATGCATTTCTTCCCATCAGTCAGAACACTGGCTCGTTCATATTGTCCTCAGTAAGAACCTGCAGTGTACGAGGCTTTAGACATTGTGTCTCGCTGTGCCTTGAACACAGTGAGAACTGAAGGGTAACTACATGTAGTCACTTAGTTGCATTGAGATTTCAGGGAATCGTGGGAGTAGAATCTGCAGGGCTTTGTCTCCTTACATTTCTTGCTCTTATTCACAACATCAGGGAGCAGAGGAAGCAGTTCCAGGTCCTCGTGGAGAACAAGTTCTATGAATGGTTGGTTAGTACAGGACATCGGCAACAGTTGGACAGCCTCGTTCCCCCTCCAGCAGCCTCCAGACAAGTGGCTGGATAGGACCCACATGAGCCACAGGTAGGCATTTAGAACACGGGGCACTTGCGGGACTGTGGGGAACCCTTGGATGGCATACAAAACAGAAAAGAGCGCACAGTGCATTATGTTCTTGCCAGTGCGCTTGCTCTTCTGCTCTCACCCACGGGTAGACATGTACCCACATATTTTTTTTTTTTTATAAGAAAGCTTAAATATTCAAATGTTGCCTACCTCAGAAATGTGGGCAAATAGAATGGCCAAGTTTTATCTTTCTTTGCAATTTGTGTACTACCAAAAATTTATCATTTTCCTCATTAATTATGTTCTTTGGGTTTTTTTAATATTTTATTTTTAATTATGGGTATGTGCATATGTCTGTATGTGGGTGTGAACACCTGAATGAGTGCCCAGAGAAGGCCAAAGGTGTCAGCTCCTGTGGAGCTGGAATTTGAGGTGGGTGTGAGCTGACCTGCTTTGGTGCTGAAAATTGAACTCAGGTCCTCTGGGAAAGCAATGTCTGCTTAACTGCTGAGCACTCTCTCCAGCCCAAGCATTGAGTTCTATTCCTCATCTCTAATGTATATTTCCCAGTCTCCTAAAACTAATAAAACTGGTCTTTAATAATCTCACGTAGATCATGAAAACTCGATGGAAGTCATGAATTAACTATGTAGAAGAGAATACAGAGATAAATTTGCTGAGAATTACTTAATCCAAATGCCTTTTTAGCACATTTTAGAAGATTTTTCAAAAAAATATGTGTGAGTGGTTTGCCTTCATGTATGTCTGTGTACCACATTTAGGCTTGGCGTCCAGAGCAGAGGTCATCAGGTCTCCTGGGACTGGAGTAACAGTTGTGAGCCATGATGTGGGTGCCTGGAATCCAACCTGACTCTTCTATAAGAGCAACAAGTACTCTTAGCTGCTGAACCAACCACCACCCCCCAGACCACAAACTGCTTTAAAAATAGAAATTACTTGCTGCTTTCAAGTTTTTGAAGACTAAAAATAAAATAAAAAACAAAACAAATTAACAAAAGATACCATAGTTCATAGGGGAAAATATAGAAATGGAAATGCTCACTTACATACATAAATGCTCATGTACATACAGAGATGCTCACTTATATACAGACATGCTCACTTACATACAGAGATGCTCACTTACATACAGACATGCTCACTTACATACAGAGATGTTCACTAACATACAGAGATGTTCACTTACATACAGACATGCTCACTTACATACAGAGATGCTCACTTACATACAGACGTGCTCACTGGCATACAGACATGCTCACTGGCATACAGACATGCTCACTGACATACAGAGAAGCTTACTTACATACAGACATGCTCACTGGCATACAGACATGCTCACTGGCATACAGACATGCTCACTGGCATACAGACATGCTCACTGGCATACAGACATGCTCACTTACATACAGAGATGCTCACTAACATACAGAGATGCTCACTGACATACAGACATGCTCACTGACATACAGACATGCTCACTGACATACAGACATGCTCACTTACATACAGACATGCTCACTTATATACAGACATGCTCACTGACATACAGACATGCTCACTTACATACAGAGATGCTCACTAACATACAGAGAAGCTTACTTACATACAGACATGCTCACTTAACATACAGACAGGCTCACTTACATACAGAGATGCTCACTGACATACAGACATGCTCACTGACATACAGACATGCTCACTTATATACAGACATGCTCACTTACATACAGACATGCTCACTTACATACAGAGATGCTCACTTACATACAGAGATGTTCACTAACATACAGAGAAGCTTACTTACATACAGACATGCTCACTTAACATACAGACATGCTCACTGACATACAGAGATGCTCACTGACATACGGACATGCTCACTGACATACAGACATGCTCACTTACATACAGACATGCTCACTGACATACAGAGATGCTCACTGACATACGGACATGCTCACTGACATACAGACATGCTCACTGACATACAGACATGCTCACTGACATACAGACATGCTCACTGACATACAGACATGTTCACATACATACAGATATGCTCAGTTACATACAGACATGCTCAGTTACATACAGAGAAGCTTACTTACATACAGACATGCTGGCTTACTAATTGAGAGTGTTTCAGCTGAAGTGGTTCAGAGGGAAGGGCCAGCTGCATTATGAACCTGGTGACTGATTTGGGTCTGTAGGACCCACATAAAGATGGAAGGAGAGAAGTGATTCCACGAAGTTGTCCTCTGTTCTCCACACTTCGTGAACAGGCATGCACACAAACACACATCATGAACCTATGCATAATAATAAATAATGAAGATTTTTCTATCCCCCTTCTCCCAGTAGGTCTGTAGGCATACTAATGGGTGCTGGGGGAAGGTGTCATTTTCTTCAGTGGTCTAGCCTTTTCTTTAGTGGTCTAGCCATTGCTAAGCGCTTTTGTGCCAGTAAATAAATCTCCCCTGAAAAGTGCAGTGGCAGGAAAACAAACTGGTAGCATTGGGTGTTGCGTGTTTAGGTAAGCATTCCCGTTAGAAATCAAACCAGAACAAGAGATTTTCATATTCACGCTGGTCATATTCTTAAAGAATTTCTGAAAGACCATAAAAAATGTAAACAGCATTTGCCTTTCAGAGATGAGACTGGGGACCCATGGTAGGAGAAAGCTTATTTTCAGAGATACAGCTCATATAACATGAAATTTTCCTGTTTGTTTGGGGCCTTTTCTTTTTCCCTTTTTCTCATTCTTTTGGTAGTACTGAGGAGGGGGACCTAGGGCCTCGCTCATGCTAGGTAAGCATTCTATCATTGAGCAGGCTGTGTCTGCTAAGTTTCTTAAGTTGGTATTGAACTTGCCCCATAACCAAACAGACCTTAAGTTTGCAATCACCTTACCTTACCCTTTCAAGGAGCTGGAATTATGGATGTATACCAGCAAGCCTAGTGAAGAAGTCATTGTATTTTACTATGTTCACAAATTTATGCAACTGCTACCTTTTAAAAACAGAGTATCTCAAAGCACATAGTTAAAGCTTCCCCCCCATCCCACATCAGTAGCTGTTTTCTAACCTTCAACCCCCTCAGCTTTCCTTACCTCTAGGCCCTGGCAAACAAACATTTACCTTGTTTATTCTAGATATTTTTATAGATGAACCAGTCAGTCAGCCTGTCAGGGGCTGCTCTGCTGTGTCAAGACTGCTCTTTTTTTAAAGATTTATTTATTTTATATTACACTGTAGCTGTCTTCAGACACACCAGAAGAGGACATCAGATCCCATTACAGATGGTTGTGACCCACACCATGTGGTTGCTGGGAATTGAACTTAGGACCTCTGGAAGAGCAGTCAGTGCTCTTTAACTGCTGAGCTATCTCTCCAACTCAAAACTGTCCCCTCTTAAAGTTGGGTAGCAGTCCATTGTGGGGATGTGTCACTCACTGTTGACAAGGTTATTCCCACCTTGCACCTGCTTCAGATAACACTGCATAATGTTTCTGCACAGTGTGTGCTCTCATCCTGAGATGTGTTCCTACTGCAGAGTGGCCTGCATGCATACATGCTCACCTACTCAGGACTGCAGTTTTCTAAAGCTGCAAACAAGAAAATTGCCTTTCGAACAGGTAGATTTCTTTCCTTTAATTTGTTCATGACACAGGGTCTTCCTATGGAGTGCAGGCTGGCCTTGAACTGGTACCAGTCCTCCTGCCTCAGTGCCACATGCTGGGATTTTAGGTGTGTGCCACCATGCCCAAAACATAATTTTGGGGGCTGGAGAGATGGCTTACTGGTTAGAGCACTTGGCTGCTTTTTTTGAGAGGACCCAAGTTCAATTCCCATCACCCACATGTTAACCTACAACTGTCTGTAGTTCCAATTCCAAATATCTGATGCCCTCTCTGGCCTCTAAGGGTACTATGTACATGTAGTACATACATACATACATACATACATACAAGCAGAATATCCATGCACATAAACTAAACTTAAAAATAAGCATAATTTCACAATATATAGTTAACAAATGTGGGGCTGGGATTAGAAATACAAATTCAAAGAAACAGACCCTGTAAGGGGTAGGGATCAACATTCCTGTTAGTCTCTAGTCTACCAATTTTGGGGGTTTTGGGGGGTTTTTTGGTTTTGTTGTTGTTGTTGTTGTTGTTTTTGGTTTTTGAAGACAGTGTTTCTCTGTGTAGCCCTGTCTGTCCTGGAACTTCTGCCTCCCAAGTGCTGGGATTAAAGGCATGCACCACACTGCCCGGCCCAATTTTGGGTTCTTATTTTCTCCTTGTTAACTAACAGCAAAAAGGATACAAAGCTTATTTTAGCACTCCAAATTCTCAAGATCTATATAATTTACATGAGTTTATAAATGAAAGTAATTTTCTTATTTGCATCGAGCATAAATATTAATTTACCTACATTAAATTTTCTTTGCTCCTCTGCAGGGCTCTGGAACAGTGAGGAAGAATGGAGGATGGTGCCCCCTGAAGCCTGGTGGAAAGGCATCCTTGCTGCCTACGAGATCTCAAGGCTTCTCTCTATTTAAGACCTTTTCCTGGTTCCTGTTCTGTACTCACCTGGGTTGAATTTTAGCCAAACTTCTGACTTTCATAAAGCATCTTACTATAAAAGGTCAGGAGGTCACACTTGTGGTGCCGAAATGGAACACTGCGCAAGGCAGCTCTGTGTATATGTTAGTGTCTTAGTGACCAAGTACAGGCTTACAAGCTGACTTTCCATTTTAACAATGAAAGGTTTTGTCCTAGCTAAAAAAAGTTAGCCAGGTATTGTGGCACATGCTTGTAATCCCAGAGCTCAGCAGGCAGAGGCAGGCAGATCTCTGCAAGCCAGGCCAGCCTGGTCTATACGGTGAGGATCTGTCTCAACAAACAAACAAACAAATAAATGCACAAAAGAAAGGAATGAAAAGAAAAAACATTTGTGTGGTTCTTTGTAACTTGCTCCTCTCTATTTAAGAAGAGTTACAGAATGATCTTTTGGTGTATAAACATGGCAGAGATAGTTTTATAAAATGGTATTTTAGGCCTTAAAGTATAAAACACATGAAATTGTATAATTTTTTTTATTTTTTATTTTCTGATTCCAGTTTTAATAGACTCTAAAAAGTAATTTCTTTCCTTTTGTTAAAAAGAGGTTTCACTTTTAATTTTAATAAAAGGTTTCTGTTATTGTGTACTGTGCCAGAGTTGGTTTGTGTGGCTGGGAAGCACTGGTTGAAGGCAGGCACATGAGATGAGTCCAGTTAGCAGCCCAGGTTATTTAGCTAGTAGTCATCACTACAGAGCAGCTGCTCCTAGTCCTCAAATAAAGTTAACTCTCTCAATGCTTGGTAAGCCGTGGATGCTTTCGTAGTCTTTACTTTAGCATGAAATGGAGTGAGCAAAGTATGACCAAGTGAAGACCCATAGGGGATGGCATTAAAGGATTCTGATACTTTAAAATGCATAAAATTGAGGATGCAAATACATTCTGTGGTTTGTTATTTGCTTCTCAGTAATCTACATGTCAAGACACATTTTTAAAGATTTATTTTTAATATTACTAAGCGCGTAAATGTGTATGTGTGTGTGCACACGTGTGGTGGGGGGAGGGGATGTGTGCATGCAGTAGATGCTGTCGGAAGCCAAATGAGTCAGGTCTCCTAGAGCTGTAGCTGTGAGGTACTCTGTGGGGCTGCTTCTTCTGCTGAAGTCCAGTCCTCCACAGACATAGGAGGTACTGCTAACTGCTGAGCCTCTCCAGCCCCTAGAGTTGCCCTTTCTAAGCTGAACACTCTTGTGGGTACCACATTTATAAAGATACCTGTTGGAGATTTGTTTGTGGAAAAGTAAAGTTGGACTTCAAAGAAGACTGAGCTTGGCTGGCAAAATTAAAAAGGGGGAAAAGTTGACATAGTGTTTCTCTAAGTTTGTATAAAGCCTTCATCTCATTCCCAAAGTGAGAGATGAAACATTCGCTTGAATAGATCCCAGTGTAACGGGCAGAGAGAGCGTCTGGCTCAGAAAGTTCTGGAATCTCAAGGCAGCTTTCTGTCCCTCTTGTGAGTCACACTAATTGAATGACATTTGCAAGGATAGGTGAGCTGACCTGGGGGAGGCAAGCCTGTAATTCCTGAAGCACGAAGATCTCCATGACCTTGAAGCCATCCTCAACTGTACAGTAGATTCCAGGCCAGCCAGAGATGCAGAACATAGTAAGACTCTTTAAGAAAAAAAAAGAAGAAGAAGAAAAAGGGAGGGAGGGAGGGAAGGATGAAGGTAGGTTAGGATGAAGGTAGGTAGGTTAGGTCACTGAACCCCTGTGTGCTCTGTGAGTAGAGCGCCCAGTTGCTACCATTTATCATACTCAGTCTTCTGCTCTCTGTCATTGCCTTTAAAGCTTAAGCGTAAGTTGCCAACACTATCTTACTCCTAAACATACTAGCATGCACTTGCCAAAACAGACATTTTTCTCACCTAGTTTTATGACAGTAATCAAATTCGAGCCAAACATTGATATCAATGAACTTAAACATTTAAATGTTTTTTGTAGTGACTCCCAACCCCCCAAAGATGAGCATTCATGACCCTTAGTTCTTAGGACTGAATTTGCTTGCCCAGAAGTAGAGGGTGGTCTTTGGCTTCTTCTGCAGGCCCTCTGTTGAAGGATAAAAAGATGTTAGGAATGTCCAAGAGGTCATTGGCTGAGAAAACAAACTGCCCAGAGAAAAACTTGTTTTTGAATTTTTAAAACTTTTGGCTGGGTTTTTGGTGCCTTGATTCAGCAAAGTCTACAATGCAGTAGGGCTGGATGAGCATTAAAGGGGTCATAGAGCTCTCCTTTATTTCATAATCCCAATTGTTTTTCCAGCAACCATCAATAGACTCTAAATGACTGACTCAAATTTTGGATCCAATTCTCATGACTAAGCAGATGTTTGATTTGAACCGCCCCATATAAAGGTCCCTGTGCCTGTAGCCCCGAAGCTGCCCTGGATCTCTCTCAGTAGTGTCGGAATCAACCTCTGCACTTACAATGTCTAAAACTGGAGGCAAGGTAAGTAACCGCCACACAGATCTCTTAGCTAACCTGCTTCTCATCCAGGGGCACGTTCAAAGCAGAGCTCTTGCTTCTTCGCCCTGAGGTGAGTAAGCTAGTGCTTGAGGGACAAACCTGGGGAGAGAAGATGGAAAAGTGCTTGTTTTCTAGTCTGATAGAATCACCTAACACCACGTTAAAGATTCACTGTTAGTGACAGGTGCTGCACTAGGTACTACATGAACCGTTGGCGATGGCTGCCTTCTGGCAACTGGAGATATAATCTCACCGGAACAGAACATGGCAAAGACTGCAATAGAAACCCTCAGTAGTCAGCATTCTGTTCTCTGTAATTTAGCCATATGTGTTACTGTTCTAAACGGCCAGTAGATAGGCCAGTCCAGTGAACTAAATCTTAACAATAGTTCCTCATTCAAGTGGTTCTTGTTTCCAGGCAGAATCTTCAACATTTGACTCAACTACTTGTTGGAAGGGGATTGCTAAGGTGGTGTGCTTCTGTAGTAGTCAAGAACTTTGGGGGGCAGAGTCACTGTACAGTGCCTGCCCCCCCCCACTGGGCCCCTCAAACTCTTTGCTTTGAAAACAATTAGACTTACTAATCTTGGAAGACTTAAGAAAATTCAGTTGTTAACATTTGGTTATATTTGATCTCTATTATACCGTTTGAAAAGTAACTGACTTCATTGCATTGATGACAGAGATATTAAACTGTGTATCTCCTAAAGACAGTCCCCCCCTGAATAAACAGATCCCCGACACCAGATTATACTTTGTCTCTCCGGCTGACCCCAGAAGTGTGGGTGATGAAGCATGTGTGGTCACATGGTACATGCAGTGAGTTGACCGTTTGTCTTTGCTCTTGATCTTTCCTTCTCCCGAGCCTGTACATCTTCAGCTTTTGTTGTCTCTGAGACATGGATGCGTTACAAAGCTCAGGCCAAGTGTATTGCAGAAACTCCATCTAGATTCATCTTATGGTTTCCTCCTCTTTAGACTGAGACTAGCAAGAAGTTATGCAGGTGGTACTGTATGCTTTCCAGTGCATGGTGTTAGGAGGTGTCTGTTAACCTAAGGCTCTGTGCCTGAGCGCTTTTTCCTCAGTTGGCAGATACAGCAAACATCCATCCAGACAGATGTCCAGTGTTGTAACATACATCACTTGGGTCCTACTGAAAAGTCTAAGGAGCCTTGAGGGAAGGCTGTTGCATAGACGTCATGTAAATAAATACCCAGTCTTTCTCCTTGTCCTTCCTTTCTCACCATCTTGTCACCGGATTAATCCGAGGCACCGTGGGCTCAGCAAGAGCAACAGGTTTTGTCAAGCATGTTTTCATTAAGCACTGGGATAATGGAGACATTTTTCTTTCTGCTTGGGTTGGTAGGCTATTTTTCAAAAATAAATGTGACAGGGATTTTGTAGTGATTTCTAGGAAAACCAGCATTTGGTTTTTTTGGTTTTTTGTTTTTTTTTTTTTCTCTTCCAAGTTTTATGTGAGAAGACCACAATCTCTCCATTGGCTATAGAATGCATGGATATAGACTGGATGGCTTCCACATTTCCTCTATAAGTAGGAATTGTGCAGAGACAGAGCAGCCTTCATCCGCTGAACAGAGAGTTTGGGCTGCAGCCCAGAAATGACACCATTAAAAACTAATGCATGCTTGGTTTGACATGGAAATACTGGCTAGCCTGGGAGGGTGGACAACATGGTGGCCCTGTGCATATTTCACATCTCGGACACTGGTATAAGGCAAATGTGCAGATAAGGCATAAATGTTGGGAATCAATGAATTAAAACACATACCATATTTCCTATAGCTCCCACAAAATCATTTTTGGCAAGTCATGGCTCAGAAGTAAATTAAGCATATAGATGAGGTCCTGTAGAACCTGTCCATTCTTAGAGAAGTTACTGGATTTTCCTGAAGCTCCCTTCATCAGTCACAATACAAAGGCTCTTGAGTGTGGAGTCAGTCCCGCTGAGTGTTCAGAGTGGAAATGCTGCCTTGTTAAGTCACAACACGTGGGTGAGAAAAATGGAAGAAAAAGAAAATGGCCCACATGAGAAGCAAGAGGCTTGCATGGCACTCCAAGGGCTTATAGCTGTCCTTGAATAGGTAGTGGCCTTTGGAAGTCATCTCTGTCCATAACAAGACCAGCTCTCTGTTTAAAGTATTAATTCTTGGCTGCCTAAATATGATCTGCACATAGATGACGTTAACAGACACACTGAAGTGAAAGGATGAGAGCTCAGGAGACCTCAACCCTAAACAAAGAACTGCAGGCAACTAAGGAAGGCTGAGAATGGAAGAAATAGCCAGCCCCGGAGAATAGCACACCAGTTGGTTACCCAGTACCAAAGAGCCCTGAAAATACTTAACATACAGACTGAGCCAGCTGAATTTTAAATGGTTTTTAAAATGTGTTTCAGTTTTGCATGTGGGTATAAAGTACTTTGGCCATGTTCATCTCCCATTCTCCTATTCCTCTTCCACTCCCAGCAAGCCCCTTCCCTGTATCCCGCTTCGCAGTTTTGTGTAGGGTGGTGTGTGTGTGTGTGTGTGTGTGTGTGTGTGTGTGTGTGTGTGTCCCATTGATTTTCATTAGGGTTGCTTGCCTGAGCATGGGTGTCAGCAGCTTAGAGCAGTGGTTCTCAACCTGTGGGGATCACAGATATTATGTCTATCAGTATATCAGATATTTGCATTCTGATTCATAATAGTAGCAAAGTGACAGTTACAAAGTAGTAACAAGACAATTTAATGGCTGAAGGTCACCACAACATGAGGAACTGTATTAAGTGTTCAGAGCGTTAGGAAGGCTGAGAGCCAGTGTCTTCTCCACGCAGAAGTCTGACTCCCCCTTTCCCTGTAGCTCCTCCAGCAGAGTAAGCCCCTTCGTCACTGACAATTCCGAGTCAAGTGTTAACCTGGACACTTGATTACCATTTTACCCTCAGCCCACCCTCTGTAGAAAGAACTTTTACCTTGCTTTACAGATTTGGAAGGTCTGATGCTCTGTTCAAAGCTAGTAATCTGTGCTGGAATTTTTACCCTCTCATCTGTAAACAGGTATCATATACCTCTAACTCTGCTGTGCTACAGTGAGAGAGAGAGCAGAAAAACAAAACTGAAGAGAGGAAATTAAATAAATGTGGGGTGTGTGTGTATGTGTGTGCGTGCGTGTGGGTGGGTGGGTGGTTGTTTTTGTGTGTGGTTTTGTTTGTTTTTTAGGGAACAGGAAATAGAGGTGAGAGAATCGGGACAGGAAGGCAACAGGAAAAGATTAAAGCAGAATGAAAAGACTCCGAGGGTATCACCGGCTGAGGAATCACCCGAGACTGGAGAAAGGATCTCGTGTCCTTTGAGAATCTTTGAGAGTCACCAACCCTGGGCCCCTTCAGAGTGCTCTCCCATTGCAGCTCCCCACGTTACCCTCTTGCTCTTGGCGTTTACAGGCACCAAGGCACTCCAGACGCTCACTATTCCCTAGTTCCTGTGGTGGGCTGTGTGTCTCATGTATTTTATGTGTCTAAATGGGCTTGTGCTCTTTGCTTCTGGAAAACTACTCAACCTGCTACCCTCACTAAAAAAATCGAGGGCTATCTGCCTCTGCACCTTTATGACGACGCTTTTCTGCCAAGCCAATAAATCAAATAAGCCACAAGGTGGCAGCATAACGCCAAGAAATTAGCCACTTCTCTCCTAATAACTAGTATTTTTCTGATTGTGGCATTACTGAGCAACAAGGTGGCTGGGGGGTGGGGGCGGGGTAGGCGGGGAAATCTATTTCTTTATTTCACAGTGATATTCAGAAACGATTTATGAACCCCCAGAGTTCCTATCAGGTGTCCCCGATTTCAACCAGAAAGCACTCTGAGCTCTGGTTTGTATTAGCACTGTACACTTACAGTGAGTGTATTTGGTTCATGCCTTTGGACCAGTGGGAAGCTTAAGTCCACAGGAATGCCTAACCTAAGGTAGCAGGGCTGATTGAGCAGGAGTAGTTCAAGAGCGCGGGCTAATGTCTGGCTCTCAGTGGTAACTTGTTCCCAGTGCCACAAGACACGCCAGGTCGTGTGCTAGAAACTGGTAAGATTTTGAAGCAAAGAATACTTTTGCCCCTGCTGTCTTCTCATTACCATCATGATGCGTTTTCGTCTGTACCTATGCCCTGTGCCCATCTATGACATGGTCATCTTCACAGAGCATTTGTAGAGGCATTGTCAGCTATTGTTGGGCCCAGGTGGTCTGCAGGCTACGGAAGTTTGGTTTTTACCCTTGGGCGACTCTAGAAGGAGCCTGGTAGGAGGGTCAGACTCATAAACAGACATCTATAATATACTGTGGTAAGTGGAGGGCTATGGGAACTTAAATATGCTGCTTGGTCCGAGACTTACTGGCTTCTATTAGGGTATTCTTTTATTCCGCTCCATTTTAAGAAAGTTCTTGTTCCATTTTTATCAGAAACCAAAGGTGAGGTAAAGTAGAACTCTGTGCTTTTCTTTACAGTAGAGGGAAAAGCCATTCTAACCGGACCGTGTACTTGTCACTTTTATCTGTGCTCAAAGCTGCCCAGTTCCTCAGCTCTCTAACCGCTCTGTGCTGCAGATCAGTTTCTACGAAGACCGGAATTTTCAAGGTCGCCGCTATGACTGCGACTGCGACTGCGCAGACTTCCGCTCCTACCTAAGTCGCTGCAACTCCATTAGAGTAGAGGGAGGCACCTGGGCTGTGTATGAAAGGCCCAACTTTGCGGGCCACATGTACATCTTACCCCAGGGCGAGTACCCTGAGTACCAGCGTTGGATGGGCCTCAATGACCGCCTGGGCTCTTGCCGAGCAGTTCATCTGGTGAGTCTGGGAGCTTGCTGTGTGGCCAAACCCCATGTCTTTCCTTCCTTTTGTAAGATTTTGTTTTTGTAAATGTGTGTGTGTGTGTGTGTGTTGGCACGCACACATTTGCATGCAGGTATCCTCAGAGGCCTGAAAAGGGTGTTGGATCCTCTAGAGCTGAAGTTACCAGATGTGAGCTACCAGGTCAAGGTTTTGGGAACTGAACTCTGTTGACAGAGCAGCAAGCACTTAACTGTTCAGCTATCTCTCCATCTAACCCCCTCTCCCCAGACACCTTTCCCTAAGTCTTCCTACCTCTTGTTTATTGAATGAAGTAAGAATCTTAGTTTACTTCATCAGTACACTAGATGACATTACTTCTCAGCCTTGTGGCTGAGATCAAGTGCAGACCAAATACTAATTGTTCTAGGACTCTCTCTCTACCTCATAGATGTTTATAGAAATTGTGCTAGTCCGCCCTTTCAGTATTTCATGGTGGGGACAGCAGTTTTGATGACCCTGCCTTCAGGATGAGAGGCTGTGCACCAAGCTCTGCCCTGAGTTCCTGACGGGCTAATGATTTCTATAACAGTGGCTATTCATTTCTTTTTGTTGGTCTTGTTGTTGCTTTCAGTCTAGTGGAGGCCAGTATAAGATTCAGATTTTTGAGAAGGGTGACTTCAATGGCCAGATGTATGAAACCTCAGAAGACTGTCCTTCCATCATGGAACAGTTTCACCTGAGAGAGATCCACTCCTGTAAGGTGCTAGAAGGCACCTGGATTTTCTATGAGCTACCCAGCTACCGTGGCCGACAGTATCTTCTGGACAAGAAGGAGTACCGGAAGCCTGTCGATTGGGGTGCAGCATCCCCTGCGGTCCAGTCATTCCGCCGCATTGTGGAGTGACGGCCTGGAGTGGGACCATAGAGTTCTCCCTGAGGGCTGAACTTGAGGGCTGAACTCTGCTGGCTGGCTTGTGGTCCAAATAGGCAACGTAAATAAAAACATTGGAATGCATCCCACCGCTGACTATTGTGCCTCTTCTTAATTGCTTTTAGGGACCAGCAATTGGGCTCCCTCCACAGTGGGCATTTACACTAAGCAGTTCATCTTTCAGATAAGAAAGTGCATTCAAGTAAGATTGCATAGAAGGTTAGGAAATCTCGCTTTCACGTAGAGGCTATTTCTGTTTGTGTTTTGCATTAACTCAACAAAACCAAAAATCAGAACTGCCCTCTATGGAGTGCCTCTACTAATGATCTGTTTCTTCTCACACACCCCTATGAATAGTAGTCTGCCTACACATTACAATTAAGAAAACTGAGACTTGAGAAAATACTTTTTAAATGGACCACATCCACCATGTGGCCTGTAGAAGAATTTTGTTGAGGATGTGATGTTTTTGAAGCCACTGTTTAATTTCCAGTGCATCCACTCAACTTAATGGCTGGAGATCTACGCACAGTAGGAGTTGAGTGAAGGACCCCAACAGATATAAAAGTGTGGGGGTGTAGGGTCCCACTGCAGCTTCTCTCCAGAAAGAGGATACTTATTGACAACAAGCAATAAGACCGGGCCTGTTATTTTCGAGTAGCCAAGCCACGGCCTGATGTCCCTCACTTAAGATCCATATGTTTTGGGTATGCAGTAAAAGGGACTCATTGCAACTTGTTCCTACTCTGCGGTATTTGAAAGGAAGGTGGACAGAGTCTTGAGGCTCACCAAGTCCCTGTGTGGACATGGCATTCATCCCTAGAGTGCCTAGGGTATTTGAGAATTCGGAGAGATGCTCAAAGCATCTGCCTTTAAAAGAGATGACAAAGCTCATGTCTTCTAGGGTCTTTGCCCCAAATGACACATGAGGACATTAAGTGCCAATGCATACTATGCAATTGTAATTCACCGTTATCTTCCTTTTCTCACGTAGTCAGTGCGGACTTTGAGAAAGGTGGGCGAATGTAAAGGTGATGCACACTGAGGGCAAAGGAGATGCCCACAAATGCACACAGAGCTGCAGAGGGCCCTGCCCAGGAGGTTGACTAGCAAAGGATGGGATACTGTACACAGAGCTGCAGAGGGCCCGGCCCTGGAGTTGACTAGACTATCACTTCTGGGCCTTGCCACTCTGCCAAGAAGCTGACCCACCTCATCTCCCATACAAGAGCCCCACACCAAGTGTTCACCACTGAAGACATTGGGCCAGAAAGGACACTGAAAACATTGGCCAATACCCAACTGACATGGCTTTTAGAAGTGCAGTCTCTGAAAATGACTGCAGAGATCTTAACAGTCACGTCCCACTGGGGAAACTGAGGCTGTGGTAACACAGTTAGTTTGGCCTCCTCTCCCATAGCAACCATGGCTTTGTTCCTTGGGCATTCATCACAATGTGTTCAGAGCCATCGGAGAATGCTGGCAGCAATCCAGGAGAGCGCTGTCACGACAGCTATGCACGGTCTGAGGGAAGCAAACATAAAACAACAGGCCTGTTGGTTAAGGCCCTGATTCAGAGAGATGGGCGCAGCGCTTCAAGCCACAGGTGCACCTCTTAACTCTGCTTAAAATGAATTTTACAAGCATTTGATACTAAAGGTCAAAAAACCAATTCTAACCTCTATTCATAAATCCCAGGTCTTCTGGGTAGGGATTCCTCTCTCTGCTGTTAGAGACAAGAGCTGCCATCGACCACACTCCAACAGCAAAGTGATTATCCTGAATTTACTCCCCCTACCTTTAGTTGTTTTCTCTGAAACAGCCTCTTAGAAAAGCAAAGGCCTAGCTATCCTAAAACCATGTTAGCCTTTTTTCTATCACAAGCATTCTTCTGAGACCAGACTGAGTAGTTCCCAAATATGGAGTCCACTTCCTCCACATGTAATGTCAAGGGTTCCTGCGTCAAGCCTCCAGGGTAGAACTGCCAGATTAAATACAGAAACAGTATTAATAAACACCAAATACTAGGATATAAATATAAATGTGACCTAAGTTCCATATGGGGCATGCTAGAAATGATCATGTGTGATTCTGTGACGTCATCCTTATTTGCATTTGCTATATCCGACCATCCTGTTACAAGAGTAAAGCAAGTCATAACAAACTATGTGAGGCTAAAAGCACAAGGGACACCGTAGACTTCGGAAATGGGGGTACAGGCCCCGCAAAGGAAATTTAAGAATGCTACTTTAAGAAAGAATTGTAAGCATGTGTGTCTCCCAAGGACAGACCCGTGGGCCACTAGTTTCAAATGTTGGCTGTCAGAGAGAATTGAATACTACAATCTCCCTCTTACACAAAGCCAGCATCAATCTGCAGTCTTATCTCTTATCCTTCTAGGTCTCCACTCACAAGATATAATGTTGCCTCTCAATGATGTACCAGTTCTGCTATGAGATCATCTACATTTTCCTAAGGACCAGCAGTCTGGCACAAAAGCTAGAGAGTCCTGTTCCTCTCTGGGAGTTGATTCCAATTAGCTCAGAGTCACATAATCTAACATGGATAACTCTTTCCTGTGGGGGGCTAGGACCTGCTCTGTGGGCACTTGAATCAGACAACATATAAAACACATAATAGATGTTTCTGTTAGCCTTGTCTTTAGTAGTTGTAGCAATACCACAAACACTGAAAGGCAAATGCTGGAGCACTAAGAGGAGCCATATGATCAGATTCCCGTGAGCCTCCAGCACCAGTGGTCTTGCCAATGGGCAACACAAAGCCTCATCTCCTGTGTGCTTGTGTTGATTCAGTAACATGGAACTCACATCCAGAGGCACCAGAACTCACACCAGATGAGCAATTATCTAGCACATGCTTTCTCTGTGAAGGTATGCTCGGCCTTTGAGTGCAGGGAACATTAGATAACAAAATCCTGGGGGTATTTCTATATAGTGAAACAGCAGGAAGCAAGACTACAAAGACCATGGGATTCGGTGGGCCTGGAACATAGGGTTCTCTCCACTCCACCTGGGATCACATGCAGGTGATCTGTACTGGAGGTGGGAGGGGGTCACTGATCATGGCTCCTCATTGCTCACATCCGTGGAGTAGCCTCAAAGCCACTATGATTAGTAGCTTGAGGATTACTAGCTGGGGCTTAGAATTTGTAAATATAGATAGACTCTGACAGAATAAGGATTCACTGGACTGTAGTGGCTACTGTGTTCATGCTGTTTTCTACTACAAAGTAGCTGTTGCTTGTCTGGATTAATTTCATTGTTTTTTTATGTGGTTAGCCAGTTTTATACCTTTCTATTTTATCCCATAATTTTTTCAGAAATGTGCCTATGACATGATGTGGGTGTATGTTCAGATGTATATTCATATATAGGAGTGCATATATACCATGTAAGTGCATGCTTATGGAGATTTTAGATTGTGGTTAAGTATCATTCTTGATTCCCTTTCAAACACACATACACACACCCATACACATACACACGGTCTTTTGTTTACCATCTATATCTATATCTGTATATCTATACAGGTTCTTTTGCTTACCATGTATCTAGCTAATCAGCTTGAACCAGAGACTCTCTGTCTCTGGAGTGCCATGACTACTGGCAGGACTGCCCAAACCACCTAGTTTTTACGTGACTTCTGGACTGCCCAAACTCTATCCCTCATGCTTGCCCAGCAAGCACTTTACCTACTAAAGCCACCTCCACAGTCCATGTCTGTAATTTTAGCAGATGCTTCATAAATGGGGGAAATATGTCAGAATCATCTACCCATCCCACAACTTTGAGAAAAGCCACATTTAGCTGCTGCAGGAGTCTGGCCTTCTCTCGCCTGTCCCATTAGTCTATTCCCTGGTTCTAGCCCTGAGCAGTTTCCAAAGCCAACATTGTTGTGTCTAGAATCCACACAGGTCAGAGCTTTTCAAATCTGCACGTTATGCTCATATTAGACACAATACAAGCAGCTGTGTTGGTATTAGTGGAAGCAATATGGAGAAAAGCCTTAGCTGTGCCTATAACTGAATAAAGGCAGCTAACCTAAAACCTTCCCTGAAGGACAGTCATAGAAGGGGCCCTTTCGTGGTGAAAGGATTCAGAACCCACGGGGCTTCCCAGATAATGACGGGGGAGGGGGGGCGGCGAAGTCAAGAAGAATGGCAGCTGGTGAGAAGGAGGAGCCAGTGGGGAGTAGAGGGGAGTTTGAAGGACTTGGGCCACACGATGGGGGTGGCTACTTGCACGGAAAGTTAATCTCCCTCATTGTTTTTCCTGCCAGGACAGGAAGCACCCTCTTGACCCCATCTCCGATCTTTCTACTTTAGCCCTATTTTTCCAGTACCCTTAGCTCCCTTCAGTGAGCCGGCAGCTATAACACAGTTGGGTGATCGTGGAATGAATAGCTTTCTGGGGAAATCCCGGCAACAATTTGCCTCTTGGGAGTAAAGGACACAGCAGGCAGGGATTTGTCCCCTTTGTTCACGGAACAGCCACATCAGCCTGCGTATTGAACCACTGGGCCAGAACAATGGTGGGCCCTGGGGTTAGTGCTGACCACACGGTTTCCGAATACACACTGACTGGTTTGCCCAAGCTTTGAAAGCCGGGTTAGGCTGGTACTGCAGGCAGGACCCAGGGCTAAGTACAGAACGATAGATCTTCAAACTATGTTCCTGTGAGCAAACGTGGGCCAAAATAAGAGCCGGGAGAACTGCTTGTGAGGGGATTAGGAACCGGATTCACTCCCGAAGACTCCTCTAAAGGCTAGGCACCCTGGCAGTTGTGAGGGAGTCACATGGTCCCGCCTACTCTGTCCGTGTCTCCCGGCAACAGCTGCACTCACACTGACTTAGTAGACCTTGACTCTCCCTGTGACTATGTGAGGAGGAAGGTAGTTATGCTTCCTTCCCACTTGCTGCGTGAATAGACTGAGTCACAGAAAGGCTACGTGCCTGTAGGGAGAACTTCAGCATGCCTAGGCTCTCGAGTCGAGAAGAGCCCTTTGATGCAACCAGTGTCATACCAAGCATTTCTCTGCATGTGAGAATTTAGCCTCACATTTCCTGTAAACGGAATGGTGCTCGCAGTGTCAGTGATCCTTGAGGTGTAAGTGAACATGGTGGGGATTATTAGCATGCTGGCCTTGGAGGGCAGTAGGAGAGAGAGTGTCCACTGGACAGACAACCCGATTAACTCATTGTCCGTTGTATTGTGTGTCTTCTCCTCCTGCCCTCTGTCCTCCCCTTCTCTGGGGAATAATTAGAGAAGACTCCTCTAATTATTCTTCCATAATAAAGAAATGCAGCAGATCTGCCCAAAGGAGCGGGCTTGATAGCCTGGCTTTTGGGTGTATCCTCTTTAAAAAAAAAAGAAGTCTAATTTATGAAAAGAAATCTCAAAGTTGGAAAACAAGAAAAGCAGGAGAAAACATTCACTCGGAAATGACCACCTCTGTGTCTCTTTAAAGACAATACTTGAAATTTGAACTGAATTTCAACATTCCTAAAACTCTCATTATCTAGGAGCTGTAAAAGCAAGAAAACAGGCCCAGGATGCCAGAGCCTGCTGTCCCCTCAGACTTGTCAAATTGGAAGTCAGTCTGTGACCTTCTCACACTGTCCTTAGGTCCTGGGAAGAAGAGCCCTTTGCCTACAAGAAGTCCTGCGCCGTCCATTCGGAGCCATGGCAGAAAAGCACCCCCGCGCCTCCCACCAGGTGCCCCACCCTCACCTCCACTCCCGGCATCCCACCCATGCTCTACTAAGTAAACCGAGGGACGAAGATTTGGCGTGGTTTTAAATTCTTTCCCTCTGAAGATTTGATAATTTTAGTCTATGGGGTACTTGAACTGTAGGCAGGTATAGGAACAGGGCTGCCCTTTCAAACCATGCCTAAGGCATAGAAATATCTGGCTTACAGGGATGAGGTGGAGAAGTTAGGGAGGCCGTGCCTGGTAAGCATTGTCTCAGCCATATGAGGCCCCCAGGCAGCAGGTACGCGCTGTAGTCTGTCTGCTCCAGCTTCAGACCCAAGGCATCCTCTTCCTTCCGGTTCAGAGTTTCCCGGTAGGCAGTGAGGGTGGCATCAGAAGCACCCTGGTTGGTTACTAACACAGAGGAACGGGTACTCATTTCTTTGTTTTAAAAAAGATAGCTTTCAGAACTGTTCTCAGCTCTACAAAAGATCTAAATGGCTGAACAGCCAACTAAAAAGATACCAGAGAAACATTTGGGGCGGGGCTACTCTACAAGGCAGCTTTGAGCTGGAACAGCCCAGGGGTACCGAATGCGGGAGGGTGGGGTCAGGGAGCAAGGCACAGACAGGACTAGCCTCAGAACTGAGGAGGTTCTGACCCATTGTGTGGGAGGGTGCGTCCACTGGGACATCTTCCGAGCACTGTAAAACCCACCTTTAAAAGCTCTTAGTAGGATGACGTTTTACAAATATACAGTTCCTCTGGGTCTCTTGCAACTATCTATTTTATAGATGTACCCTTTTTTTTTATTTTTAATAATTCAAGAGTAAAGGGAAGGGGGCTGTCTCGGCTTTCGTTTATAGTGTCTTTAAAGTCTCCGGAACCATGTGTCTAGCCAGTCTAATTCCACAAAATTTCCCTTCCTTCTTTTAGAGTGATGTGCTGAGATCTGTCTGGAGGTCCTGAGTTGGTGAGCCGACACACCCACACCTGCCTGCCTTGCTTCATAAAGCGCTCGCTAGCTGCATCCCTGTCCTGGATTCAGAGGGCAGCAGCTGGGGGCCCTAGCCTAGACCTGGCCTCCCCATCCTGTCCCAGCAAATCTGAACAGGCTGGTCAGAGAGAGAGAGAGACAGAGAGAGAGAGAGAGAGAGAGAGAGAGAGAGAGAGAGAGAGAGAGAATGCTCAGCTCCTAGAGCCCTGGTGTGAGGTGATCTTGGAAGCGGGTGATAGAACACCAGCTGGGAGTGCAGGCTGGCAGTGAGCATAGCTTAATTTAAATTGTGCAAACATGTTCTGACATCTGATGTATGGGCTTCCATTTTTACTTTTTACTCAGGTCCGTAATCACAAAGAGACTCACCCTGGCTGTCACCGGGGAAGGCATCCAAGCTTCCTCTCATGCTCCCATGAACAAATCACTTCATCAGCACCCACGGCCCTCTATTGGCTCCAAAGAATTCTGTATCAAGAGGTACCTGCTTCACTAATGGGTGTAGTTTTTGCACTGGGAAAGTCTTACCTCATCTTTCCATCTGGTCCCCTGACTGATGACAGTTGTCAGGGCAGGAGAAAACAATGTGCTCTTGGCAGTCCTTCTCTGTGTCCCCAGTCAACTCCTTCATGCCCTCCCCACCAGCAACTGTTTCCTCCTCAAACCCCCATCACATGGCGATCTCCTCAGACAGCACCGCCTCGCCTCCTACTTAACAGAAAAGGTGGAAGGCAGTGCTGGTTTGCTCTGCTTCCTCCACATTCCTCTTCCTAAGGCATCAGAGTTCGATGACATTTTGTTCTTGGTTCTCTTCATATTCCATTCTCTCTGGACTAAGCTCTATGACTCCAGAGATTCTTCTCTCCTCCCCTTCCTACCCCTCTCCCCTCCCCTTCCTACCCCTCTCCCCTCCCCTTCCT
>NW_022196894.1:20518444-20519808 GCF_008632895.1 Mastomys coucha | reverse complement strand
CCCTTCTCTTCTCTCCCCTCTCCTCCCCCTCTCTCCTCTCTTTCCTTCCCCTCCCCCTTCTCCCCTCTCTTCTCTCCTCCTCTTTCCTACTCTCCCCTACCCTTTCTTCTATCTTCCCTCTCCTTTCTTCCTCTCCTTTTCCCCATCCTGCTCAAGATGATCTAAACACTGCCAGAAGAATAGTTAACATGGCTGCACCTTCCTCATCTTCCTCCATCCTCCCCCTCTTTCCCTCTTCCCCCACCTCTCTCCCCTCTTACCATTAACACACTGCCTTCACGTTGTCTTCAACTTTTTTTTCTTCCACACTCCACTGGTTACAAAGCTCTGTCCATTCCATCCCGAAAGGATGTTACAAAGCTGTCCTCTGTTCTCCACTTTCCTGACTTGAGCATCTGAGGCAGATTTGGATGTGGCACCTCAGCCAACTCTAATCTATCTGCCTCAGGTACTCTAACACATGCAGAACGTCATCTCCTTGGCAAACCCTTCTGATCTGTTGAATTCACATGCATGCAGAAAAGAATTGCAACTCTCAGAGTCGTAACACATGTCCTTCCTGATGTGGTAGAGTTCAAGACCACCAGGAAAAGACCGCAGGCTTGATCCCGGTTATAACTAATCTCATTTATTAAAGTTGCTAACGGGACCACAGTCTAACCCAAATCAGAGACATGCACCCGGAGTTGAGTGAAAGACAAGTTTTTAAAGTAATAAGCCACAAGGGCTGTTCTTCTTGATTAGATGGTCAAGACGGCTTCAAAATAGTCCTTGAATGTCTGCATAAACAAGCCACAGAAGCTAAAATCAGCCGTTAGTCAGGTCATAAGAGCAGATGATCATGGCTGTACATTTCTGAGTTGGGGTCAAGGAGTCAGGGATGCTGAGAGACAAATGGCTATTAAGTCCCAAAATGAAAGCCTAGCACAAAATGGAGTTTCGCTAGCCATCACAGTGTATGGCACTGTACCAACGCCATAGTTCAAAGAGTGTCCCCAGAATAACTCAGCTAGAGAGGAGGGCTTTCGAAAGCAAGCGCGAAGTGGGACACCCTCACAGTAACTGGCCCAGGGACTCATCTCACTGAGCACTCTCACCCCCTCCTCCAATAGCGTGCACTCAGGGAATCGTTGGTCCTGTTTCAAGGGAGTTGTGTTAGGAGATAACTTTGTAGTTAGTAAGGGGAAAGGCCAGCCTTGCGAATGTGAGGAACAATGAAAGCAGTTTAATCCACAGCAGGGCATTAGCCAGGGGCAGAGGCCAGTAAGGCCTGCCTGCAGAGCCAGTCACTGGCTAGCTAGTGGCCAGCAGGGGGCCAAGGTCAGCTATGTCCAAGCAGGAATTAGAGGTGGACGGGGGGGGGG
>NW_022196894.1:20488896-20518253 GCF_008632895.1 Mastomys coucha | reverse complement strand
CCTCAGCTCTTAGCTGGTGCACAGCATGGGGCCGGCTCTCTGGTGGGGCCAGGAGATTATGCAGAGTCAAGGGCGGTTTGATTGGCTCTACCAATGATATGTTCAGGAAACTCGCCAATCTCACAGAAATTATCTCAGTCTTTGCCCAATCCCAACCAAAAGTCTTGTAAAAATTCTCCACAGGGCTAGTAAGGTGGCTTAGCAAATAAAGGCAGTTGCCACCAAGCCTGATTACATGAGTTTGATCCCCAGAACTCACATAGTGGAAAATGATAACCAGTTCCTGCAGGCTGTCTCCTGACCTCCACACATGCACTCATAAATAAATATAATTTTTAAAGTTTTTAAAATACTCTACAAAATGCCCTCACGGCAACCCTTTTGTAAGCCCACCTTCAAATACAGGTCTTGTGCCATTCCTTCATTTTTCCTTCCTAAAAGCTGACATTATTTTTTTTTTCTTTCCTTTTTGTTTTGTTTTGTTTTTGTTTTTCGAGACAGGGTTTCTCTGTGTAGCCCTGGCTGTCCTGGAACTCACTCTGTAGACCAGGCTGGCCTGGAACTCAGAAATCCGCCAGCCTCTGCCTCTCAAGTGCTGGGATTAATCTGCATCTTTAATCACCATCCGTGTGAAACACAGGTGGAGTTTGGTTTCTGTTGCTGTGATAAAACATCATGACTGAAAGCAACTTGAGTGGAAAACAGTTATTTCATCTTACAACTCTCTCAGTTCATACTCTATCACTGAGGGACGCCAGGGCAGGAACTGAAGCAGAGACCATGGGGAAACATTGCTTACTGGCTTGCTCCACACAGCTTGCTCAGCCTACTTTCTTATAGCACCTAGGAGCACCTGCCTAGATGGAGCACCTCCCACAGTGAGCTGAGCCATCCAACATCAATCCTCATTTAAAAAAAAAAAAAAATGCGGGGCTAGGGAGATGGCTCAGCGGGTAAGAGCACGGACTGCTCTTCCAAAGGTCCTGAGTTCAAATCCCAGCAACCACATGGTGGCTCACAACCACACGTAATGAGATCTGACACCCTATTCCGGTGTGTCTGAAGTCAGCTACAGTGTACTTATGTATAATAATAAATAAATCTTTGGGCCAGAGCAAGCGGGGCCAACCGGAGTGAGCAGAGGTCCTAAAAGTCAATTCCCTACAACCAGATGACGGCTCACAACTATCTGTACAGCTACAGTGTGTACTCATATACGTGAAATAAATAAATAAATCTTTAAAAAAAATGCATCACAGGCCCACCCACAGGCCAATCTGATAGGGACATTTTCTCAAAGTTCTCACTGCAGAAGTGACTCTGGTTTGTTATCAAGTTAACATAAAACTGGCCAGCCTGTGTGGTCTCAGGCTGATTCTGACGGCCATTGAGAAGCTGACATCTGAAGACCCTGGGTCACACATGAGAGGTGAGAAAGCTACCACTGTTTTTAAGGACACACACCAGAGTCCCGCTGTTTCCTGTGGTGAATACTCTCCCTACCTTACCACCTCGGATTCTTCTCCTGAACAACCACTCAAATGTCCCCTCAGTTCAAGTTACACGCCTTTCTTCCATATCCCATGTCACTTCACCATCACGTCTGCCTTTTGTGTCCAGAGTCACAGCTATCCGTCTACATCTCTCGTTATCCCTCAGAAAATGAGCTTGCTGGAAGTCAAGAACTCTGCCATCTTTCTTACAGGGTAGACACTTGAGACATGGACATTCATCTTAAACCTGTCATGTATCATCCTTGTAAGCTGCCCGTCTTGATGGACTAAGCTTTCTGTGAACCTAAACTCCTTATCAAGGCTTGGAGTAGAGACCCTGGCCATGTTGGGGAGACAAGAAGACTCCCCATCCTCCTAGTTTCTCTGTATCTTTGTACTTCTTCCGCAAAGAAGACATCTACAAACCGGAACAGCTTGCTTAGCCGTGGGAGTCCAAGGAATGCTGAGTCCCAGGCATAAATTTTGAGTGAGTAGGGGAATATGACCAAATGTTGACCCCAGGAAGGGAAGTGGTGACCAGAACTCGAGATTTCATTAGTCCTCCTGCATGTGAGTTGAAGCTCCTGGCTGTCATACTTGAGACTTAGGAATTGTGCCTAGGCATAACTTAATGATGTGGGCTCCCTAAGACAGACTCAATGAACAATGAAGACAAGCTTCAGGAATCAGCCACAAATGAGAGGAGCTGCTGCTGGTTCTTCTGCTTCTTCTTCTTTCTCCCCCTCCTTCTCCTCTTCCTCTTCTTTCTCCTCCTCTTCTTCATTCACCTTCTTTGTCTTCTTCATTTTCTTCTTCTTCTCCTTGTTATTCTTATTCAGAAAACCATTCTAGCATAATACCAGAAAACTTGGATACAAAGCCTGGTTTTGCTACTTACCAGCTGTATAACTTACACAAGTTACTCTTTCTGGGCCTTGAAGTGGTAATAGGAAAAGAACTTTTCTCTAAATCCTTAAACCCATTTAGGTCCCCTGCCATTCTCAGCCTGTACCTGAGGATGGCCAACAATGCCAAGCCATTCATCGCCCCCCCTCCAGGAACATCCCAAAGCAATAATTGTTGTGATCATAAAAAGAGAAAGAGCTATAAGAATGTGTTCTGGCAGGGTGTGGGGGAAAGAGGTGCCTTGGCGGACCCATTACAAGGCATCCTTTCCTGCTGAGGGACCAGATACACACCAGTATAGTATAGTATAGAACAGAATTTATTCAGGGCACGGGAAGTGGCGTTAGGAAGGTAGCAGAGGCAGAGAAAGGCAGAGAGAAGGAGAGAGTAGAGAAGTAGAGGCTGGCCATGACCAAGTGGAGAGAGGGGGAAAGGGAATGGGCAGAGAGGAGGAACAAAGGGGCAAGAGGCAAGGGAGAGAAGGAGGAGTAAGAGAGAGAGGAGACAAGCAGCCCCTTTTATAGGGCCAGGCCTACCTGGCCGTTGCCAGGTAACCGTGGGGAGGAGCATACCTGGCTGTTGCGAGGTAACTGTGGGGGTGGAGTCCAGACAGAATACCAACAGTAATGATAGAAGTTAGTAGACATATATCCTTTCTTCCCAACAACAGGACTGAGCTCCACAGCACGAGGACGTCGTGACCTGCTGAGTGACAGATTTCTCCTCTCCTACCTCCTCACTCTTTTACCAGGGCTTCCTGGGATCATCTTCCACATATTTCCCTACATTCAAATGCTGGTGTTGGGATGTGCTTCCAGGTAGATGAAACCACGTCGTTCCTCTTAAGGGTGAAGAAACAAAGGCTGAGAGAGAAAAAGAGCAAGAGTGAGAGAGACAGAGACAGAAAGAGAGAGACAGAGGCAGGCAGAGAGACAGAGAGAGGTGGGGGAGAGACACAGAGACAGAGACACACACACAGAGTGTGTGTGTGAAAGAGAGACAGAGACAGAGAAATGGGATTAGACACAGCATCTCATGGACAAAGCCCAGATGCAAACTCAGTTTGTCCACCTTGCCTCGTAAGGCTCTGCTGCTTCCCTCTCCTGAGCTTCTACCATCATCCGCCAGCAGCTGTGGCTTTAATTCACTCCCCCTAGCAAATGGAAGCCCGGTAGCTCCCAGTCCCTCAGCTCTTCCCATTAGCAGCGACGTTCCTAGTAAGTGGATGAATGGTGCACAGTCCCCTCTTCCACCTTTGCTTGGGCACTGGCCAGGAGTTCCCTGGTTTTAAACAAATAGTCCAGTTTTAATAAATGTAAACACAAGTTTAAATAAAATCTCCTCAAAGGCAGATAACAGTGCGAGGTGTGGCCCTCCCCAGGGTGCTATTAGCAGTTTGGCATATCCTGTCCAATGGGAATGTTAATGGAACTCTAGAAGTCTTGCCAGTATGATTAAGAAACTGTAACTGTGTAACTGCAGAGACAGAGGTGTGAACGGCAGCACAGGAACAGATGTCCCAGCAGGCCCTGCTGGGTTACCTTCCCCTTGCAAGGGGCCTCCTGGCCTCCTGAGGAGCAGCACTGCCAGGAGGGGCACAGCAGGCTTGCTGGGATCATCCGGTGTTCGAACTGCTGGGCCTATGAATCCATTTGGTTAGCTACTCTTGCAGATCAGGAAAGCTGAGACGACAGAGCCTGGGCAAGGAGGGCAGAACCAAGCAGGAACAGGATCCAGGTTTCTTGGCCCCCAGGCAAGTGTTTCCCTCCTAAGCCATGGTGATTCTGGGTTCCATCTGTGAGCCTGAGTTTTCACCTCTGAAAAAAAGTGCAACCTAATGAGATTCATGATGTTAAGAGTCTGAGGAGTAGATGAGGTCATATATGGAAGCTGTCACAAATGGGCAAAGGTAAGAAAGCGGAGTGGGAAGGGCTAGGAAGCCTCGGGACCAGTGGTTCTGGACTTTCCTGACATTGCGACCCTTTAATACAGTTCCTCATGGTGTGGTGACCCCCGACCATAAGATTATTTTCATTGTTACTTCCTAACTGATTTTGTTACTGTTATGAGTTATAAATCTGTGTGCTTTCTGATGGTCTTAAGTGGAAGGGTCATTTGATCCCCAAGGGAGTCAGAATCTACAGGTAGAGAACAAACTGCTGCCCTATACAGACAGATACACTGGGGTGGGGATCCTTGCTTCCCTTTCGGCTTAGCTGAGCACCATTACCTTCCTGCCCGGAATCTCTCTGTAAGTTGGCCTCAATTGTAGATTCTGTTCAGAACTGCAGTGCTGGGAGGGGAATCCAGGGCCTTCATTTGGTAATTATGTGATCGGTGAGCGATCTACATCCCTAGCTCTTGATACTCACCCCCCCCCCCAACACACACACATACTTTTGAACAGAGCTTTGAAATTGAATGTTAGAAATAAAATGTTTTCATAACAAGAATTGGTTCAGATTAAATATGAAAGGTCTTTCTTTTCCAAAGGCTGCCTGCCTACCATTCTCAAGGGTGTCCGCAAAAGTACAAACTTTAGCACAACAGGCAGGCAGGAATGACTTCTCACAGCGTTGGACAGAATGTCAAAAGCTGTCAGTGTAAAACCCTGTTGCTCCAGCGATCAAAGCAAATGGGCTGTGCTATTTATGGGGCCTTGTTTATTGATGTAAAAGAAACCCTCCAGATTTGCCAACTTTACAGCCAGGAGTAGAGCGGATTAGCCCTGCAGGAGTTCTGGTCAAAGGGGATGACTGCATATCCCCAGAGACAGGCTCTGCCAAGGCTCCGCTGGGTGACTAACTTGTCCTTTCTGTTGCTTCAAGAGACTCTCACCCTCCAGCTCTTTCCAAAGAGGTCCTCCACAGCATGCAGGAGTGAGCCTTGTAGTCTTAGGCCCCAAGTGGCCTCAAACTGTGGTCACAATAGTGCCCAGTAACAAACAGATCAACTCCTCTTGCCTCTGGATCCCCAGTCGTTGCCTGGAAATGGACAGGATGGGACAGTACACATCTGGGGCCCCTCTCCAGGACTCCAGAATCTCTCCCTGCCTATCCTTTACTAGATAACTAACATATAACCAGGTTCACCAAATCTGTATATTCTCCACAAAACTAGAAATGTTTCCAGTGGTCACTGATCCCTGACAGCCAGATAAACAATGAAGACTGCAAACTTCTGCTTCTTCCTCACCCTCCCAGAAAAAGGCCCTATAGGCTTGTCTGTCTCCGGCAGGGCCCCGCCCTTTTGTGCCGACTAGCCCAAACTGGTCAGATGCTTTCAAGGCCTGTGCTAAACACGTTTCAGCTTTTTATGAAATTATAGCCTTATCAGCCCCATTTTCTTTACGCCAAAATTAGGACAGAGGGGGCCCACTATAGGGCTCTTTAAAACATTTAAAAGATTCAGACCCTCCCAGAAGAATTAGATGCCTGTTTCAGAATCCCCTCTCCACTTTGTGGGAAATGTTTTTCTCTGTGTGCCGGCCTCCTCCTGCTCCTTTTCTCCTCCCACCATGCTTCTTCATTTGATAGTTTGATACCTGTTGCTTCTTGTTGTCTGAGATCCCACTCCCCCGCCCCCTCCCGCCTTTAATTTCATTTTTAAAAGGAAGAAAAAAAGAAAGGTTGCCCTGCCTTTCACAGTACTACACTGATTCTGGGTTCCCGGGAAGCTGTTCCTGGAGACACTGAGCAAATGTTCTTCTCTTGATAAGTGGGGCTCAGCCCGTGCTGAGCGGAGCCCGCTCACCTCATTCTGGAGCGCACTGGAGCGCATGGCCGGCCCTGCAGCTCCACCTGCGCCTCCACCCACATGGTGCCTTCCTGCTTGCCAACTTCCCTCTGTGTGATCCCCGTCGCCCACTCAACTGCAGGCCTCCTTCCGGACCGCCCCTCATGATGAGTAGTTTGTCAGTTACTATACATCAAGCTGTCTCCATCCAGCAACACAGAAAGCCCCATCTGTTCTGGGGAATCTTCCAACAAGAGCCTCCACCTACCCACCGCCCACAACTGCCAGCAACAGGCAGACTGTCCCACGAGTGTCCACCCTTCAGGCCCGCGGGAGGCTCAAGACTGAGCGCCCCAGATCTTGGCTTGGGGAACCGGACAACAGCATGACTGGCTGGGGGCCATGCTGTAGCAAATGTAGGCCTCCTTGCTCTCAGAGCAGCCCTACCCTGGCAAGATTTGAGTGCTGAGCACACAGTCGTGGGGAACAACCGCACAGGGTGGACAGACACTTCATTCAATGTAGATCTGGGGGCTTGGGGAACGTCAGGGATACAGTGCTTTCCTAGTATGTGTGAGAGACCCTTGGTTCAAAGCCTGGTACTTCTAGCGGGGGAGGGGGGACAAGAAAATGTGCATCTTGTCTCTAGCTCAGAACCGTCATCCAGCACGTGATTACTGCGTTTATCTCAGGCTCTGTTCTCCACTGCACTGCTTGGCAGGTGCTGCTATGAGGATCGTGGCTTCAGCTTAGACAAGTTAGACGTTTCCCCGGAAAGTCACAGACAAGAGGCCAAAGCAGTGTGCAGGATTCTGAGCTCTAGCTGCTTGGATGAGAATTCTAGCTCTTGTCTGCCTGTGTCTTTGTGTGTCTCGGTCTCCCCACGCCCCACCCCCTCACTCGAGTACACACACACACACACACACACACACACACACACAAAATGTATTTTGATGATACCCCCATTATCCACTTTATCCACCCCCATACTGAATTCCTTCCAAATAAATCTTCCTCCTCTCACACATTTTGTTTGTTTGTTTTTGCTCCCTTTGGTATGTTTCACTTTTGTTTTGTTTTGTTTTGTTCTGGGGGTGGGGGTGGTATTTAATTTGAGCACCAGCAACAGACCAGTGGTATTACACCAATAAGGAGTTTGACACTACATCCCAAGTAATCACGAACAGCTTATACCTCATCAGAGAGGTGTGACACCTTGAGTCCGTGCCCATCTATGATGGGATGCTGAGGATCCCAGGTAAGCAGGTAAGCTCCGCTGCTATTAGTTCATGAACATGACAGCCCTGCCCTCCCCAGAAGACTAATCCATATTATTCTTCCCCATCCTTCTTCTCTTCCCTCCTGCCTTTGTCCTCGGTGCACTTTGAGTCTTGGGTGGGTAAGACACACAGATGTCCTGTTCAGGGCTGGCACTCAACAGTCACCTGTTCTCAGCACTTTGACCAGTTGTGGGTCTCTGCATTAGCCACTGCCCATTGCAAACAGGAGCTTCTCTAACCAGGCTGAGAGGGCACATACATAAATATTTAGGAGGCAGTTCGACAATGTCCCTTTACCAAACCAATAATAGTAGATTATTGGGGCCTATGACCTCTCTAGCCAAGGGTTTTTGACAGTGCCAGGTATGGATTTCTGGAGGCATAAATTTGTTCCAACCTTCTTTAATATGCATTCAGCCTTGCCTCTAGCCCACGCCAGAGGTAGTGGAAAAGAAAGGTTATTAGGACATAGGGGAAGTAGACCTGTTTAGAAATAGTTTTTTTTGGGGGGGGGGGCGAGTCTAATCTTCGTTGTCAGGATATCAGCAGTCCAATAGCAAACACCAAATACAAATCAGCAGTGGTAGTGCAGTCCTGCCAGCAGACACCACACGTGATCCAGCAGCTGCAGTCAAGTCCTCTCAGCAGACACTACACACCCACACCAGCAACTTCAGTTCAATCCTGAAGACACTGAGGGGCTTGCTAACCAGCCCGAGGTTGTGGACCAGCAAGAAGTCACAGGAACTTCACAAGAGGTTTTTCGGTGAGTTTCTCTCAACGGCATCACCACAAGCGAAGCTAGGCACTGCAGTGTAGGGCACCAACACATGTGTGCCATGTGAAGAATAGTGAGGTGGGGCTTTAGCTCCCACTGTCTGTGGGGTCGTTTTTATATTCCTTCTGAACATTACGAGTCCTTTCACCTGTGTCTGCTTTAGGAAAGTATTCTTTCATGTGTCTGCTTTAGCAAAACATCCTTTCAGCTGTGTGGCCTGGCAGAACACCATTTAACATAAATGACTTTCCAAAGAAACTAGAAATTTCCACTTCAGATTTTCTCTGTGATGTGGACTCAAACTCTACCAGGAAGTAGTTGGTTACTCCTGTAATCCTGTAAACAGGATTGACCACTGTGCCACTATTATGCTCAACTTTCAGAGCAAGGCACAAGCTTGTAACAGGAAACTGAAATCAGAGATCAGGGTTAAAGTCAATCTTTCTATAAGTGTAAGTAACTAGGTTTTATTTTGTATCTTTAAGAAAAAAAGTGTGATTAACACAAAATTCTGCAACAGAACATCATATAATATAGTTGTGACCATTTTGTTGCTTTTATTTCATGTTTTTTAAGATGTATGCAACTGAAGTCATAGAGAAGAGACTGCCTGCCTTCTTACCAGTGTGGCCTTTCCTCAACTGCAGTCTTCAGGACTGTCATGCCACATTGTTATACAGTAAATTAACAGTCACAGCTGAACTAATGCAATATAGCCAAGCCTGAGTTTACTCGAGACTCTCTTGGAGATGGATTCATGTGTGTGTGCTGTCCCTCTCATCCAGTCAGTTAAGGCCATATTTCATAAGATAATTTGTGGTCATAAGGAGAAAGAGGACATGGCAGGGCTGGTCTTGCCCACTACTCCCAATGGAACCATGCTGGTCCCCTAGAAGACTTGCGAGGCTTTCTATGACCTACCTTGGTTAAGTAATGCAATGGTCAATCCATGGAAATTTCTCAAGCTGGAGATGAACTTGAGAAGCCTGATTAGGATGAGTGTATGTGGTGGTTTGTATCCCATTTGCAGTTGCCCCAACTTTGGCCTTTCACTAGATTAACATGGAGTTACCTTACTTTATCTCTATGCCTAGGTTGTACCCTAGGTCCTTAAAGTGATCATTTGTATGATGGATCCCACATATCGTAGTTGGTTAAGTTTCCTAGTGATCCTGGGATGAAGGCAAAATTACAGTATATTTTTCACCTTGTCATTGGCCCTATCATAATGAAAGACCCCCAGAACTGGGGAGATCCATACTCAAGTCTCGGGATGACACGACCACCCAATGACTCACGAGAGACCGAACTTGCTGCAATCACATGAGGTTTATTGGGGATACCGGTACCGGGGTCGATCTCATGACCTTGCCAGTCAGAGGAGTTCGACCTGGAACACAAGAAGTGTGGGGTATTTAAGGGAAGCTGGGGGCGGAGAGAGTTACCAAGGAAACAGAACATAAAAACAGTGGAAAATTTCTGAGGGACCCAACCCAAGGTATTCAGTTAGGGAGGGAAACATATTCATTCTAGGAACGTAATCTTCATCTATCGGTCGGCAGGGTGGAGAGTCTCATAAACCAGTAGACCTTCATTCTTAGTTCCGCCCTCATTGTGAATCATTCAGGAGGGGCAGGTATTGGGAACCAGAGCCCTGAGGCTCTGAGTTCCTGGAACTGGCTACTCCACCTTTTTGGCTTGTGGCAGAGGTTTTCCTTGCCCTCTTTTAAGTAAAGGTTACACATTAATACATACATTTCTATTAAATGCCCTCATTTTAAATTCTAAGATTCTCCAGCCTTTCATTTGTATAGTCCCCTATCATTGGCCATTCCATTCTCAGTGGTTGTGGCAAGACATAGCAGCGAGTTCTGGTGACAGCACACTGGACTCTTTGAGCACCGCTCTATAACCCTGTGAGCTCATTCTTTCATCTGCCCATGATTTTCTTTTTCTTTCTTTCTTTTTTTTTTAAAGATTTATTTATTTTATATATGTGAGTACACTGTCACTCTCTTCAGACACACCAGAAGAGGGCATCAGATTGCATTGCAGATGGTTGTGAACCACCATGTGGTTACTGGGAATTGAACTCAGGACCTCTGGAAGAGCTGTCAGTGCTCTTAACCACTGAGCCATCTCTCCAGCCCCATGATTTTCACTCAAACCAAATAGGATTGAAAAAAAAAAACAGGTGATTTCCTAATTCTGCATTCCTTCCCCATTTGCAGCTAGAATCCTTCTATGAAAACAAAACAAAACAAAACAAAACTCTTCTCACCTCAGTCTATTAAGTTACTCAGCAGTACAATCCAGCCATGTCAGGGTCGATGCCTAATCTCTTTGCAGGAGTTATTTCTCAAGAATGGCTATATCTTCTTTTATGAGACCACAGGAAGAGATGAGTTAGGCATCTTGTTCTATTCAGAGGTCAGTGTCTCAGAAAGAGCACTGAAGGCTGCAGAATGTGCTCTTGGGAACGTGGTGTTAATTATCAAGAAAAGAAAAGGCACTGTGCGGTCAAGGGCTCAGCTGAGATTAAATGTGACTTTGTTTTGGAGCCAAGGATGGCAGATTTTTGCACCAGGCAGTACACAGTGGGAGAACAGGTTTTGCCCAGTCTGGCTGGCAATGGCGTTGGCCTGGTAGGTACTACAGACAGGTGGGTGAGAAACCGAGGCCATGGTGGTTTCAGAGCACTGATCCTTCTGTCGTGTGCATGGCTCATCTGTTCCTAACCAACTCCTCTTTATCATTCAAGACTTGATGGCAGCACCATGTCCCCGCAGAGCCACCCAGGTTTCCATGAGTCTACAAGCTTTTGATGCTTACCTGATGTTGCTCCACCATGAGTTTACGCCATGAGCACTTCAATTGCTCATTTAGTTGTGTCTCTTATTACACTATAACTGCTAGCTGAAGCTGGTTGAAGTCATGAGGGACACAATAAGGGCTGTCTTAGTTACTTTTGTATGGTTGGGGTAAGACATCATGACCAAGACAACTTATTAAAGGCAGCACTTCATTTGGGAGCCCTCATGGTTCCGGAGGGTTACAGTTCCCTGTGGCAGAGCAAAAGCATTGTGGCAGGAATGAGCCGAAAGCTTACAATTGGATCCACAACCATGAGCTAGGTGGAATGGGGGTGTGTGTGAATGATGCCAGTTCTTTGAAACCTCAAAGCTCCTCCCTCCCTATGACCTACATTCTTCAGCAAGGCTACAGTTAGGCAGGAACCCTGCCTGCCCTGTACAAGCTGGGAAACCCCATCTACCCTCATTCTCCCAACCCTGCCCTCCTTGGCAGCTGTCCAAACCTCTTTCCATGCTGCTGCCAGCCACCCCAAATTCCCACCTAAATGCTCAGCTCCTGACCGTACTTGGGTACAAACCCAGCTTATGGCTAACACATCATCATCGTTCACCTACAGTCTATGAAGCTAACTCCAGGTGCATGACTTATTCAGTCCTATTTTTTGGGACTGATGAGCCTACCTTGAAGCAATGCCTACTAAACCTGCTTTTATCTGCTTTTAATCTGGTCTAATCTGGCCTATATCTAAAGCACTGGGAGAGAGAGAGAGAGAAAGAGAGAGAGAGAGAGAGAGAGAGAGAGAGAGAGAGAGAGAGAGAGAAGCCTATTACACATCTTCAATCTTTCCCAACAGTTCCACCAACTGGAAACCAGGTATTCCAACATATAAGGAGCCATTCCTGTTTAAATCACCACAGGGGCTTTGGAGAATAGGGAGCTTTTAAGAAATGTCAGAGGGATGCCGGGCGGTGGTGGCGCACGCCTTTAATCCCAGCACTTGGGAGGCAGAGGCAGGCGGATTTCTGAGTTCGAGGCCAGCCTGGTCTCCAGAGTGAGTTCCAGGACAGCCAGGGCTATACAGAGAAACCCTGTCTCGAAAAAAAAACCAAAAAAAAAAAAAAAAAAAAAAAAAAAAAAAAAAAAAAAAAAAAAAAAAAGAAATGTCAGAGGGAACAGAAGAGACTACTTCACTGAAAACACTGCTATTGTGCTTGGAAATTGAAGAAGAGTTCTACTCAAACTCATGCTTTCAAGCTTTTAAACATGGCTCAGATTGCGCCAGTTTTGTGTTCAACTTCCTTTGGCAGTTCTCAGTATACCTAGGATAAGTCCCAGATGCCCACCATGGCCCATGAGGATCTGCATCATGTTGCTAATGCTGCCCTGGCTTACCCTTCTGCTACCTAATGGTTTCTTGTTCTTCTTCATCCTCTACAGGAGCCCACTACAGAGCTTTGGTATGGCTGTCCCCTCTGTCTAGAGCCCTCTTTCCTAGACAGAAGCCCATTTCTCTCCTCCTCACCAAGTTTCTGCCCCAATATCATATTCTCTGTGAAGCCTACCCAGGTCATCTCACTCTCCCTTCCTCTTTCCCTCTCTTCCTGGCACTAACTAGCACAGCTGCTCCATTTTGTCTACTCGATTACTATTTGTTTAGTTGTTCCTGCTCCCTGGCCTGGCAGTGTCCAGCAATCTCTTCTGGATTGAAATATTTCATCCTGGAAGGCCACTCCTTAAGGCTCAGGATGTGCTAAAGAAAGGGAAACATTCTGTCTTGTTGGAAAGTGCATAGAAAATAAACAACTCAGAAGTTTCTGGAAGTCCCTGAAACTGAACATTAGGTCTTTCCTCCCCAAGTGTATATAAGCAGTAAAGACTGCTTGAGAGATACTCTCAGACAACCCAAGCTCCTGGAAAAGACAGAGGCCAGGCCAGCTGCCCATAAGAGTTTCAAACCATTTGAGCTACCTAAAAAAAAGGTTGTTGTCCTGGCTAGTTTTAGCTGTCCTGGAACTCTCTTTGTAGATCAGGCTGGCCTCGAATTCACAGAGATCTGCCTGCCTCTGACTCCCAAGTACTGGGATTAAAGGTATGGGCCACCATGCTCAGCCTATCCTGGCTAACTTTATGCCAACATGACACAAGCTAGAGTCCTCTGGAAGGAGGGATTCTCAGTTGAGAAAATGCTTCCGTAAGATGGAATTGTAGGCAAACCTGTATGGGATTTTCTTAGAGACTGATGTGGGAAGGTCCAGACCATTGTGGGTAGTACCATCTCTGGCCTCATGATCCTACTCTGTTAAGAAATCACACTAAGCAAGCCATTGAGAGCAATCTACTAAGCAGCATCACTCTATGGCCTCTGCTTCCAAGTCCCTTTCCTGTTTGAGTTCCTGCCCTGACTTCCTTCAGTGATGGACTACTACCTAGAAGTAGGAGCTGAAATAAACCCTTTCCTTCCCAAGTTGCTTTGGTCATAGCTTTTCATCATAGCAATAGTAACCCTAACTAGAGCAGTTGTACAGCATACTCCAGGCTTCTAGTTTTCATGAGTTGTCACCCATGCTGGGGTAGAGTTCTAATGATACAGAGTCCCACAGGTGTCTGAGTCATTTATGCTTCTATAAGTAACCCCTCACCCCAACTCCAGTAAGGAACACCAGTACGGTTCATTGGTTCACCAAGTTTGACTTTAGTCTTTACTTTGTCTTTACTTTGTGTCTTTACTTTGGTCTGTCAGCAATGCCTTCCCTGGGCTGAGTATATATGTAGTCACATCTCCCCAGAAAAGGGATCACAGGATGCTTACTCAGAATTGCTGAGGTGCTTTGAAAGAGAAATGCCCTCCACAGGCTCATGCATTTGAATACTCGGGGCCCAGTTGGTGTTACTGTTTGGAGAGTTTATGGGGAAGCCCAGCCTTGCTGGGAAACATATGTCAGCAGGGTCAGGCTTTGAGAGGCTTCCAGCTCACCCTTTCTGCTTTGTGTTTGCTGATGGGGATGTGATGTCTCGGCTTCCTGATCCTGCCACTGTGCTTGCCACTTGCTGCTGTGCATCCTGTCTTGATGGACTCCTAGGCCTCTGGAACTGTCAGTCAAGTAACCTTGGCGATGCTGTTCTGTCACAGCAGCTGAGCAGTAACTAATACACTTGCCATGATGTTGAAGAGGTCCTCTTGTATTTATTGTTGCTCCCCTGTGCTTTCAGCCCCTGGAATGGTGCCCAATCTGCTGCAGCCACCCAAACACTTGTATTGTATCCACACATACCTAGCCATCTTGAAAGGCAAAGGAAGATTGACTCAAAAACAGGACATGTGGTTGTCTGTACCTATTGCACCCCCTTGAGTCTCACAGGAGGAAGCACTAAGCTCCAAACAGGCAGTACAAGTTGGGGCATGAGCTGGGCAGACCAGACTTGGGGATGTCCATTCAGCAGTTTGTTCCAAGACCTTACAGTGGATAGGCCACTGGGCCGAGCACAGATACCTGTAGGACTAAGACATAAGCCTGCTGCTCAAACAGCCTGTCGACTGTAGGAAGAGCCTGAGAAACTAACACAGAAACCAAGGCATGACTTGTGGGTGGAATTGCAGACTGTAAAGTAGAGATGATACCAGCGCCATTCCTGATGACAGTGAGGACCAGGTAAGTGCACACATATGTGTGCAAACACATACACATGATTCTGAGAACGGTGCTTGGTGCATTCTTGGTGCTATAGGCATGGAGATAAATGGTGGCTGGTGCTCATACTGGGGATAATGTGTACATGGAGAGAGTAAGGACACAAAACAAGGAGAGAGAGGACATCATTGTCTGGGATGTGGAGTAGGCACAGGAGGCTCACAGACCTGAAGAACTGAAGCATGAAAGAGAGATGTGTAACTTGGTTACCCAGAAGTGAGGCCATGTTGGAGTAGTAGTGGGGCCTCCAGAGTTCATGATCACACGTGGAGTGTTAGTTTAGAGGAGACAAGGGGACAAAGAGTCACATGTACGACCAGAAGAGAATGTAAGTCTTAGAAACAGGCCTCGAGGAGTCCTCTCATTCTTGGGGATCCAATGACACCTTTCTGGACTGTCCAGAGAAATGACCACAGGATGGCCTTGTGTCACTAGAATAAACTAGAGCCTTGTGTAGGTTGGTTGACTGTTATATTCTTTTCTTTTCTTTCTTTTCTCTTCTTTTTCTTTTTGTTTTTTTTGAGATAGGGTTTCTTTGTGTCACCTTGGCTGTCCTGGAAAACTTGCTCTGTAGACCAAGCTGGCCTAGAACTCATAGAGATCTGCCTGCCTCTGTCTCCCAAGTGCTGGGATTAAAGGCATGCACCACCACCACCTGACGATTGTAATTTTTGAAAAAGGGACATATACAATGTTCTGGAGGTGCAAAAGACATGAATTGTGTTCTGTGGACTGCAGAAGTCACCTGGGAGTGAAGCCAGAGATGCCAGTCCCCTCTTCTCAGCCTTCTGGATGTCACTCTTCGCTTCTCTGGGGGTGGCCACTGCCTCAGGACACCCCTCTGGAAATGTTTCATGCGAGTCCCTGTGAGCAGAGGAGCCCTTAACCTCCAGGCTCCATATCAAACCCCCGGTGGAGATTTTATGGCTTAAAGGGGGTAGAAGGAAACAGCCTGCCTTTTTCCACTTGGAGTAGGATTTCTGAGAGATAGGTACATGTTCTCATCTTGGTTATGTTTCTTTTGTGACTTGGGGCACTTCCCCTGACTCCTCAATGTGTTCAGGTTCTCAATGGAGCATGAGATTCTGCACCTTCTTGTTGATGAAGATGGAGTGAGTTGAATATAGTAGCTAGATGAACACCTGCACAAGTCGTGCTCAGCAGATCTGGGTCTGGTCCTCCGAGTAGTTGTGGGGCATGGAGAACATAAAAAATCTCATCTAGTGTCTTTTCTCCCCCTTCCCCTTGGCTTCTATGGACCTCTGTATGAGGTGCGGAAGAAGAGGCATGTGAGCTTGGTTGTCTCACGGCACGTGGTCATCGTCCAGGACTGATAATCCAAAATCCCACAGCTGAGAACAAGCTTGCCTGGAGGAGACATAGGGGTGAGCCTGTGCTCAGCTCATTAGAACTGAGTGAGTTCTTAATGGTGCAGCACTGAGTAATGTCCCATAGCATATGCTAAATGAGTCTGGATTGTTGGTTTCAAAGGACAGGCAATCCAATTTAGATGGAAAGCAAAGCTATTTCTTTAAGGTTGGAGCACAGGTGTAGGTGGGAGAGCAAGTAGCATGGATGGTTTCTTCCAGCCTGCTGTCAGGCTTCGCCAACCCCTTTAGAAAGAGTGGGACGGACATCAGCTTCGTCACGAAGTAGGCAAAGAGTAGCTGTCCAGAAGCAAGAAGATAGTCCCCATCTCAGAGCTGCTGGCAAGATTCCAGACTTTTAAAAAGGCCCAAACAGGGCCAGGCGGTGGTGGTGCACGCCCTTAATCCCAGCACTTGGGAGGCAGAGGCAGGCGGATTTCTGAGTTCGAGGCCAGCCTGGTCTACAGAGTTAGTTCCAGGTCAGCCAGGGCTATACAGAGAAACCCTGTCTCGAAAAACCAAAAAAAAAAAAAAAAAAGGCCCAAACAAATTTGCCCCTTCCAAGAAGCCTGGCTTTCTTGGTGGGAAAACCCATAAATACCTCATTTTGGGACTGGGGAAGCTTCCCTAATGCTCTCTCTTCCTGTGAACAAAACCCAGGTCAAGTTAACTTTTCAGAACCTTGCTTTCCTCCACTGTAAAACAGGGGTACTGATGAGGACACCTCATAAAGTTCTCATGGAGTTAAGGAGGCATCTGTAAAAGCCCTGCCTTGTTTGAATGCCTCTCCCCCATGTTGCCATGACAGGTGCTCAGTGCTATTGTGGAGTCAGGGACTCTTTAGGGATCACCCAGCACTTGATATTGAGTTCCGCACGCCTAAGGATCAAGGACTGCTTCAAATCCGGTTGATCCCCTAGTGTGCCTGGCATGGAGTAGGTGTACAATTAAAGCATTCTGAATTAAAAAGGAGAATGGACTCCAGGAGAAGCAACAGCATGCTTTCCTGTCAGCCTCTCTCACCAGCCTAGCATCCTGGCTCCTGCCAATCAGCCAGATGCCAACGAGTGGGTGCGAATGCACAGGCCTGGCCCTTGGGACTGAATATGCCTTGTGGAGTCAGGGATAAGGCTGGGCACAGGGAGGAAGACAGCCTGGCATGGTCTGTGCATGGGGCTCATTTTCTGTCTCTTTGGTAGTAGCTCTCAAGGTCAAACAGTCCAACCTGCCAGACCCCACTTAGGCCAAAGTGGCCGTTCTCATTGTCTATAATGGAAGCCTCCAGCAGAACATCACAGTTAATTGCAAAGAAGGCTGAGTCATACAAGGCATCCAGAAAGGAGCTGGCACTCATCATGGAAGGACATAAAGACCAGCCAGAAAACTGCAAGGCCCAGCTCTGGTATCCAGGGAGCGGCAGGGTACGGAGGGAGGAGGGCAGTGAGTGATACACCCACTCTGCCCACGAATGAGCCAGCAATCATGCGTGTAGGCGATCAGTCTGCAGATGCTTTGTTTCGCCTTGAGAGATTTCAAAAACAGGAAACACAGACAAATAATATATCTGTACATGAAATTATGGAGTTCTTGTGGTAGCTCTGTGGGTTGAAAGGGAGCGGACTCACCTGTGAAAATGGAGGCTCGGGGATGCCGAGCCTGGGTCAAGGCCATTGTGGAGCCCTGTGATGCAGAACCAGAGCTGTCTGCGCCAGAGCCCATGCCTGGTCCCATTTTACAACCAGAACAGCAACTGCTCCTGGTATCTGACACTTGCCACACATCCTGGGTCTCACCTCTTTCAGCATTGGGGGCTCTGCTGCCTCGCAAACGCAATCAGAACCCTACAAGTTCATATCTACACAGCATGTATGTGTCTCTCAGACACTGCTCAATGCCTGTTAACAAGTATGAACTCTTTGGTCCTTACGAAACCCTGCAGGTTAGAACTATCATTTTCTTTCTTTTCGAATGAGAACATAGGCTCTGTGACGTGTCACAGGCAACTGACCCTTCCAACGCCAGTTCTTAACCCCAAGCCCCCTACAAATAACCCACTTTGTGCTGTAGTTCTCTGTTTAGAATATTTACCTCATTCTGACCAAAGCTGTTACTCGGAAGCGTCTTCTAACCACCGACTTTAGCTGTGTTCCTGAGGCAGGAAAGTTTCGGTCCCCATCAGATGTGACAGAGATTGCTCCCCGTTTTCATCTTCCACTCCACAAGAATCTTCTTTCTCGGGTCCTGATTTTCCTCTGTCTTTTGATGTGGATGTGTCTCAAGGTGGGAGTGGGCAGAGCAAGCGACAATATTCTAGACACTGTTGGAATGAAACCCTAGCTTGAATGAACTCATTGGAAGCCACGTCATCTGTTAGTGCTTAGGTCACTTAAGCTCTCAGGGCATCTCCAACTGGACATGGCAAGTCTGGTAGACCCCGCCTGTATTTGTGCACTCAGCTCTAAGCAAGGGGCCCTAGCCCCCAGTGTCTCAGCTCCTCTTCTTCACCAGACTCAGTTCATCTCATGAGCCTGAACATGGGCTTCTATACCACCCTTCCTGGTCCCTCCTGTGGTTTTGGTTTTCTTCTAACAGTTTCCTCATAGATGAGGTTGAATGAGAGTAGAAAGCCACAACCTGGCCAAAAGTGGTGGTTCAGTGGCAAATGCAGTGGAGTTCCCCTGTCCACTCAAGGCTGAGCCTGTTGCAGCTGATTTGATTGGCCCTCGTGGGAGTGTTGGGAGTGGAGTTAGAACTGTCTTTGATTTGGCTTCTCAGCTCTTATGGGAATGTGGTCCATTGGAGCAGCTCTTTCCTTAGCCAACCACCAAGTAACAACATTTGGAGGCGAAATAACAGAGACTTCTTGATAGCTTATCCTCTATTTTGTATTTTCTAGTTTTTTCCTAGAGAACCAAAATAGTTCCAGGAAAGGAAGTCATTTTTGGGTTTTGGACAAGACTTAAAAGATGATCTAAGCAAAACTAAGAATTTATTAGGAAGCTACTATGGAGTTTATGGTAGTGATAGAAGTCTAGATGAGACCAGAAACCAGGACAGGAAATACTGACAGGGGTTGCCTCTGCCATTTTGACATTTCTGTTGCTTAATAAACATATGAAATCCCAGAAGAGCATCTGATTGGTTGACATAGGTCACCTGCCTATCTCTCTAACTATAACTGGTTGTCAGAGTAAGAATCTGGTAAAGGAAGTCACTAGAAACCTTTCAGCTTCCGTATTTAGGGTCAAGACAAGCCAGTTGTACAATACACCAGTCCAAGTGAAATGAGGGAACAAGCAGAGCCTCCAAGGTGATGTTTTTTAGGTGGGAAAAGAAGGCTAGCTAGTTAAAATGAGCATATAGAAATGCTTCATCCGTAAAACTGGAGCTCAAGTAAGCAGTAACTAAAACATAAGAGTCATACATGGTGCACACTTGGGAAGGACTAGGGAAGGACTAGGAGTTCAGGGCCAGCTTGGGCTACAAGCAAGATCCATCTAAAGGAGGAGGGGAAGAAGAGGAGGAGAGGGAGATAGAAGGATCATTCTTTGAAGGCAGAGCTGGTATTCAGATAAAGCCATCTTAGAGCCATTCTCCAGGTGGGGATATGTTTTATTCTCATCCTAAGGAAAACTTAATGGTGCCTTCCAGCATAGCAGAGAAAGGGGCAAAACAAATTGAAGTCTTAGCCAAACAAATTCAATGTTCACATCCTTTTCCAGGCCTGGCGCTTGATCCAAATTGCCATGGCCATAAAGCCCAGAAAATTACATTCATGAGGACAGAAAGATGTTTGCCTGTCTCTATTAGTTGTGTTCAGGTTTCCAGAGTACTGGTTCTCCCTTGTTTGCTCTAGCATACATCTGCACAGGAAGCCTTCTTGTTGGTGACAATGGACAGGTAGGGAAACACTGGAGGGCTGTGCCTGGGGCCAGTTTTTTAGGGTGTCTCTATCAAGAGCCAAGGAAAAGCAGTGATAGCCCACAGAGAATATGCAGCAGTCAGCCATCTGGAGTGGCCTCTCATAGGACTCTTGTTATATACAGTTAGGTCTCCCTTACTGTATATAACAGTAAGGTAGTAACCCCTTAAATAATGTATATCCAGGCAAGATGAGTGTGGGCGAGGTGAGAGGCTGGGGCAACTGGGCCAAGACCTAATTTAACAAAAAAATTAGTATGTAATGTAGAAAGACCCATCACCTCACGTAGAATAAGCCTGTCTCTATTCATATGGACATGGTTGAACTCACTCTGACTCACCAGCATAGTCCCTATCCATGGAAAGTTCATGAAGAGCACCCAATCAACTACTGACCGTAAGGACAAATTTAGAAGCTGAGAGGCAGATCTGCTCGGGACAAATGGTGCTCGTTCAGAGCTGGTCGTTTTCTGTCTGTCTGGAAGTCTGCCTGTTGCTGCCTCACATTTGGAAGCGATTCCGGCGACCCTTCATCACTCTAACTGGTGTGATGCTCACCAGCACATCTCACACGCTCTGTCAAAGGACAAGCAGTCATTTTTCCGAATCTTCAACAGAGCGCTTGCTCTGAACTAGCCATTTTAGGTAACAGAGATTCTCCCTGTGCTTTCTGGACCTAGCTCTTCCCTGAATTAGGACAAATCCCTCCCCCACCGATTGACCTACACATGGATAATCCAGGTGTTTCCAAAGCCTCTTTTCTTTTGCTAAACACTGAGAGCTTCTTAAGTCAACACTGGGGCTAGGGGGGATACCACACACCCATAACACCAGAGTTTAAGAGGTAAGGGGGTTTTCAAGTTCAAGGCCAGCTTGGGATCCTACTTTTACACTTCATCCTAGTCTCCATAGAGACAGAGGAAGTAGATAAAAGATTAGCCTCTTCGCTCCGTGGGGTTAATTAGTTAGACGTTTGTCCAACTTTATTTGCATGACTTAACAAGGCTCAACTTCCATGGGCACAAGAGTTGCGTGGAAAGTGAAGTATGGATTTGGGGGTCTGCTTTGGAGATTCCAGTTCTGATATCCCAGAGTTACGACACTTGGCAACTGTCCTACACTCAGTCTCTAGGATTCTTGCATGAGCACAAAGGCAGAGTGGCCAGGCCTCTGACCACATGTATCGACCTGCATGTGGTTCTTGGGATAATGCTCTCCAAAAGCTGCGGAGTCCGTGGGCCAGTCAGACAGAGCACCTTTCATGCCAGCCCATGCTTTACCGTTGAGAACTGGGCTCCGCCGGAGTCTACAGTCTTTGAATTTGTCTTCCTCCCATTGAAATGTCTGAGCTCTGGGGATATCTGTCCCTTTACATGCTGGGGAGAAGATCAGTCCACAAACATAAAACACATGACCCTTCAAGGGGTGAGAAAAGAAGGGGAAACTAGCTCCAACTGGCAAGAGATGAAACAGATTTGCCTTCCCTCTTGGGAGTCCTGCAGTAAGGATTTTGGTTTCTTTAAAAAACAAAACAAAACAGTTATGTTATATGAATGTGTTTTTGTTTAAATCCCAGGTGTGGGATATGGGGCTGCTTCAGATTGTCTGTAGCAACTGACTATGATTTGTCTCGCCCTCTGGCAGAGGTGTGATTCTGCCAGCTGAAGACAGTTTCTGTTTGAAGTTCTGGAGTCTCTTGGGAGAGCATATGCATGCCAGAGCCCTGAGATGGGCAGCGGGTGCTGCTCCCCTGCTGCTGCTCCTGCTGCTGGTGGACCCTGATGCTCCTGGTTCCTGCTGTTGTGTTTGTTGTTTGCTGGATTGATGGTTTGCCAGATCACTAACGTAGTATTGTGGGGTTGGAAGGGACTGGGGTTCAGAAGGGTAGTAGGGAAAAAAAGCAAAAAAAAGTAGCCAAAAACTGTGGTTACAGAATCCCTAGACACCACGGAAGGGACAGTCTCTGAAGTTGGACTTGAGGCCTCCCCTTAGCTTTGCCACTAACTAACCTATGTCCAGACTTCACTTCCCCAAGCCTCTGTAGAGTTTCTTAGTCTGAAAAAACAAAGAGGAACACTGAGGCTTACTTGAAGAGCTACAGTGAGAATTAAAGCGGATTACACACATGAAAGCATGGGGTAGCTATCCTTACCCTTCCTTCTCCTGCCTCCAGCTTGTAGCTACTGTCTCTCCAGCCTTAGGAATCATCCAGCAGGGGTAGAGGGGATGAAGTTCTCTCTTTAGTGTTATTGAAAAATACTCAAACATTTGTACCAAAAGTAACTCTGAGGAAATAAAGGGAAGTGAACAAAGAAAAAAATAAATAAATCCATGAAATGAAATACAGATTACAACTCCTACGTGAGCTTTTGACAATCCTCCCACAGTTGTCAGGGACAATGGTGCCAACTGGAGCTTGGGGGCTGTCCCCAGTGGTAGATCAAAGCTCAGAGCCTCCTGCAGGCCTCTGGGCTGTTCTCTCAGCCTAAGAAGAGTGGGGGGCTCATCAACTGAATGCACAAAGCACTCTGACTTACTGGTAAGCTTTGTAGCTCCTCCGAGTCTCTCGTCTAATGCCTGCTAACCCCTACCCACATGCCTAATCATGAGTGGTCCCTACAAAGCATGAGAGCACACCTCTTCCTTAGGGTTGTACAAGGCCTGTCATGTGACTCAGGACCAACAAAAGACTGACTTTCACTAATGTGGGTGTTAGACAAACAGAAGAGGCTAGCATTGCCAGGCGGCTGCCTTATACTGTGCAGAATAGAAGACAGAGGGCCTCTTAAAGGGCAGAATAAAAGAGTAGGACTCAATCCTGCAACTCCACAGATCACTACCGCTGCCCATGTGTAGCTCTTCAGGGTCAGGAATTAGAGGACAGGTCTTATTCAGCTGCCATCTTAAGGATAGAGCTGAGTAAAACAGACTCTGTTCGAATTTCCTATAAACCATGGAGAGCTTCAACCCACAGCTCTCTAGGACTGAAGAAAGTAGAATGTCCTCTCAACTAAGCTTCCGGGTGTGTCAGGCTAAGGCAATATTAATATGCAGGTTGCCTTGGCCAACACAGCTTCAGGCCCGATAAGGAAGGCCAAGATCAGTTCATAGAGTTGGAAACCCTGCCAATGAGTTCTTTGGTGGTAAGCCAGGGTAGGGTTCCAAGCTGGCCTTGAACTTGAAAATCCCCTTGTCTCTTGAATTCTGGTGTTACAGGTGTGCGGTATTCCTCCTAGCCCTGGTGGTGACTTAAGAATTTGTCAGTGAAAAGAGAAAAGAATGAAAAGCAAGAGAAAAGAGGCTTTGGAAACACATGGATTATCCATGCGTAGGCCAATCTGTGGGTGGGGAATGTGTCCTAATTCTAGGAAGAATTAGATCCAGAAAGCACGGGGGAGAATTTCTGTTGCCTAGAGTGGCATAGCTACCCTCTTGCTGCCATACCACATAGCGTAAATAGAGGATGAGGATGTCAATCACCCAGGGGCCCCCATATGTGGCAGACAGGTGGGAGAGAGAGAAATGGAGCACTTGAGCATTATGAAGAGAGACCCGAGGGTGGAGAGGAGACACCTGCTGTGAGCGGCTGCCCTACCACCTGGGGTCATTGTGAGGTCTCAGTCCAAGGTACTACTGAGGGCCATGTCTGAGTCCATGTCTATGCCATGGCAGGGGTTGGTGTCCATATCCTTGACTCATTACCACTAGAGAACATGGGGACATTCCTGGTTGGGGAAGCCTCTGGGGACCACAGGGATGATCAAGAGCTGTGCAGAACCAGCCTAGCTCCTCCCTGGTTGTGGTGCTCTACAGCTGGCCCCATCTTTCACCTGGTGGTACAGGTGTGGGTGAGCCAATCCTGAAGACCTGAGTGTGGGAGAGCTGACCCTGCCACTCGTTTGCCATGGGGTGACACAGGCATAGAGATCAGGCCCCCACCACAGTCACCTGTGGCAGTCAGGAAGCTGCCCACAGAGTCATGAAGTCAGGTGCACTATCTCTGCCTCTCACCAGCAGCAGCGCTTGGGAGAACAGGCCCTGCACCTTGCCTGAACAGCACAGCAGAGCTGACCCTGGTGGTAGGGTGTGGGTGAGCCAGCCCTGAGGGTGTGAAAGCAGGAGTGCTGGTAGCCCAGCCCCTTGCCTCCTGCAGCATTCCAGAGAGCAGCTCTTTGCCTAGGTCCCAAAGGCGTGAGAATGGGACAACTTTCAGGCAGCTCTAGCTCCTCTTCCAGCAGCTGTTAGAGGACAGGCCTTGTGATCTCTTGGGGCAGATGTGCTGTCATTCCCAGCTCAGTGATAGACCTGGAAGTTCACATGATGCCCCTCAGTGTCCCCCAGTGCCTCCACAGTCTCCAGAGTGCCCCGCAGCACTGTCCTAACAGCAAACACATAGTGAGCCCCTGATACCCACTAGGTACTCACTTTAAGTTAAAGTCACAGGTTCAGCCATACACATAGTTTGGCACATCACTGAGATGACCACACTAGTTGGTAAATGGCCTCTTCTACATGTCATACAAATGATTGCTCCAACTGCCTTGGAACCACCAAAGGCCAGAGCTAAGGCTCTATGTGGTGGTGTGATCAGCTTCCCTGCACTTCTACAGAACCCTGCATTTGTCTTTCCCAAGTATCCGAAATATCAATCTTTACCCGGCTCATACCCTGGAGAATCCCAGGTAGGAACCTGCGGGGATGACTGCTATTCATGGAACTGTTGGCTTATAAGTCCCACAGCTGCAGTTCATATCCCCACAGCAGGCAGAGTTAGCTTGATCCTGGTTCATGGATTCTACAGGACTGCCTATCCCGAACATCACCGTTGTCTCCTGTGCACAGCAGTTTATTGTACAAACTATAGTCTCTGAGAGACTTGGGAGGAAGAGAGCCTTCTTAATGACGCTCTGTATACAAGGAGTTTCCTATTGCAAGGAACAAATACCCACTCTAGTTAGCTCAGCAAAGAGGACTTTGTATGGATGCATGTGGGAGAGCGAAGAGATCCTAAAGAAAAGCTGGGAGCAGGGGTCATACCAAGGCCGGTGTCCACAATGGCTCTGGGTTTAAGTCAAAGCTAGGTTCTGAAGAGCATCAATGCACATATCCCCCCCCTCTAGCTCAGGGTTGCAAGCACCAACACTTACATCGTCATCCACCAGTGCCCAGATGAGCCTGGCGTGTCACCCGAGTGTTCGACTGAACCACTGAAGCATGACAGTGAGATCTTTCACATCCCCATTGTTTGTGATCCAAGGACCTAAGATGCTAAAGATAGCCCTATTGTGTAAAGACTGCTTGTTTCAGATAAACAGACTGAGAGGTCAAAATACCTGTTGTATGCGTAGGTTGATATGTACAAAACCCAGGCTCCAAAGCCCACCTTTAGCTCCTACATCATCACCTTGTTGTTCAGGTCAGATGTCTGAATATGTCAGACATGGCATGCTGAAGTGCTCTGATTTGCAAGAAGGGTGTGCTAATCAGTTTTTATCAAATTGACATAAGCTAGCAGCACTTGGGAAGGAGGAACCTCAACCTGGAAAATGCCTCCATCAGACTGCCCTGCCTCCATCAGACTGGCCTTGTAATCAAGCCTCTTGGAGGCATTTTTTTTTTTTTTAATATTACTGATGGATGTGAGAAGGCTAACTCACTGGGGGTGGTGCCATTCCTGGCTAGGTAGTATTGAATAATATAAGAAAGAAAAATGACCATGGCACTGGATAACCAGTTAGGGATCTCTTCTCTGGGAAAACTGTTTCACTTGCTCTCAGCAATCTTTAGTTGCCTGTAGTTCTTTGTCTAGGAATGGTCAGTCTTGAAGTCATATACACGCAAATAACATTATACAGGCTGAGCAGACTGTATATATATTAAAATATTAATATTAAAACATTAATATTAACTAATATATATTAATATATAATATATTAAAAGAGGCTCTGAATTTGAGAGAGAGCAAGGTAAGGTGCATAGAAAGGTTGAAGGGAGAAAATTATGTAATTACATTTTAACTTATAAAGAAAGTAGAATGAGCCATTGGGAGAAAGCCAGTAAGCATCGTTCCTCTATGGCCTCTGCTTCAGTTCCTGCCTCCAGGTTCCTGATCTGCCTTTGCTTCATGAGGAACTGTAACTGGGTCATATAAGCCAAATAAACCCTCTCTCTCCCCAGGTTGGTTTTGGTCAGTGTTTAGCACAGCAATAGAAAACAAACAAGGAAAATGGGCTTGACTTGCTTCAGCTTCCTTCCAAAGCAAACATTTGAATCTGCACTTAAGAAAAAAAAAAAAAAAAGATTTATCCCTTTGAAAATGACCAATTCAGACATTCGACCTATGTGGCAGGATGGTGGAGAACTCGAAGCTGAGCTTTGGAGCCTGGCTGACACACATCACTCTTTGAACATGATAGGCAGGTTGACTTCACTAATCCCCAGTTAGTCTGGAAAAGGAGACAAGCAGTGTTTGTTTATTTATCCCTGTTCCTGCTTCATAATTTGTTGCATTTCTCCTGGTCTCCACACCAAATGGGGTTCCTAGTGTTTACAAGTCTTTGCCCTGCCCATTAGCAAAAACGACTAAAACCACCCCTTTCCCCTATTTTACAAAAACTTGGTCTGTGTCAGAAGTGGGGGCAAAAGGAAAGGAAACGGGTCAGCGTGCCTAGCTTCCCAAGCTGCTTTTCAGTGAGGAAAGGGGAAAGAGAATTCCAGAGCTGGCTCTGAGTTACACTGAGCTGTATTCTTGGTCTCCATCCCATGGACTCTGTGCTTCTCAGAGAGGGTTGCTTACTTATCTTTGTAACCAGCTTGCTGAAGCCCATTTAGAAGTTACACTCTGACGTCTAGTGCTCACCACATGGATCATGGCCTTGTCAAGAATGAGTGTGTGGCTCACAGCTGGAAAGGCACTCCTGAAAGATTAGATCCTCTTGTCTCAGGGTTCTCTGTGCGGTTCCCACAGGCCAGCTAAGGGAACTCCCTAGTGGCATGGGGAGAGATGAAGATATATCCAGTTTCATACAAAATTCCTTGGGTGTAAGATCTGCACTCTAGAGATGAGGAAACTGAGGCCTGGAAGGGAGACTTGCCGGCACGCTGTGACATTCTGCCATTGCAGGACAAAACTGTCTGGTAAAACTTTCTCCTCAAAGATGCTTTTGAGCTGAGAGAAGAAAAATTGTGCATTAGTCTCCAGGGTTGAGCTACAGGCTTCTCTATAAAAGAGACAGTGTGTCTTTCTTCTGCCTCCTGCTATCTTTGGCATGGTGCTTTCTCCCCCGAGGATCTGAATATTGGGTTCAAGAAAAGGATCCATAAAGAGGGCTCAAAGGAGCAGGAAGGGCCATGCCAGAGGAGGAGCCAGAGGGAGAACTAGGCAGTGGGTGAAAAAACATCTTTCAGGGCTTCCCCAACACCAGCAACACTTTTGACAAATTTTCCTTATTTGTCTGTAAAGGGGATTTCGACTCATTCAAGACAAATTCACCCAGTTGCTAAGGCGATGGTGTTGTAGTCATCGCTGCCATGGAAACCCTTCCACTGGCATAATATAAATATTTTCTTTTAAGAATAAGACGGGAGTTGAGTGGGTGATAAGTTATTTTCTAATGCTCATGGACTGTGGACAGGGCTTACAGATGAAGAAAGGATGGGACCAAATTAGCTCACATTCTATAGAGTTCACAGAACAGGCTGTTTTTATTTATTTGTTTTAGATATAAAAGCCAAAAAATGTGAGGAAGCAAAAATACCAACCAAAATAGTCCATAGTTATGCAGTGCAGAGAAAGAATGTCCTGTTTTCTCTTGTTTCTCTCAGAGAGTGTCTGCAAGACTGGGTCTTTTGAACCAGTGCAAAGGCATCCGTAGTTTCCAGGCCTTCCTCTTCCTCCTCTCTTCCTATCTCCTTCTCTTTAATCTTGAAGACATTCTCCAATGGAGGATGAAGCTTTCAGAGAGTCCAACAATGCTATAAAGTTGCAGGAGTAGTAGGGAAAGTGATGCCTAGGATGAGGCATTCTCTTGCCTTCTTTGTGGGTTTGGAAGTGGGAAGTCTCACAGTCTCCACACAAGCACATTGTCAGGGTGGCATGGAGACACCAATGCGTCCTCATGAGAAGTCTCCATCACTTAAGCACAGAGGCAGGACCTCAGTGATACCCTGTGAAGTATCTCCTGGCATGGAGACTCCAAGGCTCCCTTCTCTCTGGTGGTTAGGAGAGCAGAGGAGAGATAGGAAGTTATGCTGTATATGATGGCTCACTTTAAATCCTTACATGTCATAACTTACAATCACCTGGGAATAAAGACTCCCGGAAGATCAGGTTGACCTGTGGACATGCCTGTGGGGGATGGTCATGACTGTTATTTGGCCTAGCCAATTTTGGGTGGTGTCATACCAGGGAGGGGACCCTGAGCTAAGAGAGGAAAGAGTGAGCAATCAAGGATCCAAGCATTTATTCTCTCTCTGCTCTGGACTATAGATGTGATGCTTTAAGTATTTGTTCTGGCTCCTTCACAATAAGGGAACTGTAAGTCAACTACGTCCTGACTCCCCTAAGTTGCTCTGTGTCTGGTGTTTGTCACAGTGACAGAGAAGAAATGAGGACTGAAGAGCAACAGCAAAGCTACGGTTAAATAAGAGGAATGAGGACTAATGTTCTGTTAGGAGGTTGTCTATAGTAACAAGAATTTACTGTAGAGGGGCAGACAAGATGGCTCAATGGGTAAAGGCATGCCATGCCATGCCCGAGGACCCAAGTTCAATCCCTGGAACCTACTTGGTGGGAGAAGAGAGTTGAGTCGTGCAGGTTGTCCTGACCACCACACTCACTCTGTGCCACTTGTGCCTACCCAGGTGCCACCGATCCCATTTCCTGCTCAGAGACACAATAAATAAATGTAAATATTTTAAAGAATTATTGTATATTCCAAATCAGCTGGAAGAGAGGGTTTTGAATGTTGTTATTATTATTATAAGAAAATGATAAATATTTGAAGGGGTACATCTGCCTTCTCCTGACTAAATCACCACACATGGTTACATGAATTAAAATATCAGTCTTACCCTAGGAGTATGTACAGTTATTATGAGCCAAGTGAAAAAGAGTTGGTTCCAAGTCTAATTTTGTCATCCCAGGAGCCCAGTGTGGGGCAGTATGCACCCTGGAGGACAGGGTCACTGCTCTGCTGGCCTCTAGAACATTTATGTCATGACTTCCTTCCGCCTACTTTTCTGCTGTGGGAATTTTGCTGGCCTGGAGCATCTGAAGGAATAGTTTCACAGAAGGCACGGGCAGGCTATGTGATGACAGGAGCTGGAAGCGGCAAGCATTGGCCATCTTACTCTTGAAAGGTTTATGGAAACCT
>NW_022196894.1:20472253-20488886 GCF_008632895.1 Mastomys coucha | reverse complement strand
AGGCCGAGTTCTCCTCATCCGGTGCCATTTGGACTGCACTGGCCCTACCAAGATTTGAATAGACCTGAGAGATGAAGAAGGAAGGCCCCTGTTTGTTCCTGTTCCTGTACATGCTTCATGGGCTGGCCTGAGAGATTTCTCAATCACGTGAGGAGGGTTAGAGCTCAGACACGTCTGTAATGGGGGAACAGCATCATCAGTAGGCAGATGATAACCACATTTGGGGAGTGAGTTCAGGCCCTGGAAATACTGGAGCTCTATCACCAAGCTATAGACTTTTGGCCCTGGCCCCTTTACTGTTTATTTTGAGACAGGGTCTCAGAAAGTTGCCAGGCTGGATTAAATCCACTCTGCAATCCACATAGGCCTTTAGCTTGTGGTCCTCCTGTCTCAGCCCCCCTGGGTAGTTTGGATGACAGGTCCCAAGTCTCTAGATTTAGCTTGGAGGCCTTTTTTATTTTTATTTATTTTTAAGATTTATTTATTTATTTATTTTATCTATATGAGATGCACCATTGCTCTCTTCAGACATACTAGAAGAGGGCATCAGATCCTATTACAGATGTCTGTGAGCTACCATGTGGTTCTTGGGAGTTGAACTCAGGACCTCTGGAAGAGCAGTCGGTGCTCTTAACCACTGAGCCATCTCTCCAGCCTGCTTTTTCATTTTTTCTTTTTTCTTTGTTTTCTCCTTTAATGCAGTGCTTGCAATCTTATCTCCTGCTTCCACTCTCCTTCTGGTTCTATGTAATCCCCAATAATCAGTCCCTGATAACCATATTTCTACTGCTTTGTCTAGAAACAAGGGAAGCTGGGAAAGACAAAGATTAAAAGAGCATATTCTAGAAATGTCTTCAGTCTTTTGCTACAAACATAATTCCTTTTATTAATTTAGGCCTTGATGATCTTACTTTTTTGCTTATTTATCAACCCCTCTCCCCAAATTTTTAAAGAAGACTTTCGATTTTTAAAATTTTATGTGTATGAGCATTTTGCCTGCTGGCACATTTGTGCACCATGTGCTTGCCTGGGTCCTGTGGGAGGCCAGAAAAGCATCAGATTCCCTGGAGCTGGGTTTACAGATGATTGTGAGCCACCGTTTGAGGCTAGGAACCCAGGTCCTCTGCAATAGCAGCCATTGTAACTACTGAGCCATCTCCAGTCCATTTCCCAGATTTAAATTCTGTGTTTGGTCAATTAATTGCCATGAATATCGTTGCATATTTATTAATGAATACACTCGCCTGGGTCTTGTGTCCATCAGACAGATTCCAAAGAATCTGTGTGATTCCAAGGGGCTTGTGAGTGGGACAGTATATAGGTTTTCATTTAAAAGACGAAGCAAGTTGACAGGCAAATGGCCACTACCCATTTCTTCTTCACTTTAGCTGAGCCACAGCGTCAAATCTAAATATTGTACTTGATACAAGAGAAATCCTGGCCAACTCTGGACAAGCAGTGATCTTTTTTTTTTTCAAGTCTAATGGATTCTCTGCTCACTAGAATTGCAATACTATTTCTTGACACATTTTGAATGCTTACTTGAATACTGTGAGGAGCTGATGTTATCTTTTGCTTTGTTCATGGATTCCGGCAAGTCAGCCCCAAATTTTTAATAGTAGCTGTTGCAGCTTCCTTTCTGCGACTGTGATAAAATACCTTGACAAAAGTAATTTAGATGAGGAGCGGCTTATCTGGCTTACATTTCCAGGCTCCATCCCTGAGAGAACTCAAGCAAGAACTAGAAACAGAAACCATGGAGTAACACTTCTTGTTGGCTCACTCAGAGGCCCTGCCTATCTGGCTTTTTGTATACAATCCAGGATTATCTGCCTAGGGAATGGTGCTGCCCACAGTGGGTTGGGTCATCCTACATCAATTAACCACTAGGATAATCAGTCATGGATATGCCCATAGGGCACCCTGCTCTGTAAAAGTCTTTGAGACTCCCTTCTCAGTGTATCAAGTTGACAATTAAAGCTGACGAAGATATTAGTTTCATGAATTATTCATTTTTAAAAATCAAAATGCCACATATGAAAACTTGAAAACCAAATCACCCTAAAATGACCATGTTGAAAACACCCATCTTCTACTCATGCCTTTAGCTCTTCAGGGTTGTTCCTTAGAGATAATGACCCTCACCCTTTACCCAGCTCTTCTAGACTTTGTCTCCAATTCTCCCTTTAACTCCCAGACTGCTAGTATCAGTTATTATTTATTTCCTCTGTGTAGATAAGGTTTTATCACTCCTATATCTTCATTCCCTTTTTCCCCTCCTGCAGTTCCTAGACAGAGTTATATCACAACATGTAGTTAAATCAGCACTCTGTGTTTAATCTTCACTCTTCAATCAAGCTTATGCTTCCTTACTTGCATAAACATTGGAGTTTCCAAGAAAAAAATACTGCATTTTACACACACACATATATATTACATTTTCTGATATTTTATTCCCCAAAGCTCCATGTTTCATGGCTCCCGGAAATTTACTTGATGGATAGTGAGGGATTTTTTAAAAACTCAAACACATGGACATACAAACACAGAAAATCTTGGATTGGGTCATCTGGGCTCTCTGATGGAAAAGCAGAGGCACCCTGGCAGCTCAGCATGTTTATTAAATATATAGTTATTCAAGGAGGCTAGGTTATTGCATACAGTTCAACAAGGAGGTAGAGCTATTGCAAACAGCCAAACAGGAGGCAGGCATGGCTAATCTCGGTAGCCACGGTCTCTGGGGGGAGCAGTCTTCAAGCTGTAAACATCTGGGGAGGAGAAGCTACAAGGCCATTTCTGCACGCACCATCAGCATTCACACTGGAACCTGAGGAAGGGTTTGCCATCTTTGTGATGGCCAAAGGGAAGGCTTTGTCAGTCTCATGAGGCTAAGGCCCTGGATCCTTGATGTGGCCATGCTTGGGGCAGCAACATATACGTGCTCAGGAAGTCACTCACCCAAGATTTCCTCTGCTCCCCACACTCCATCAGCAATCATCCCTAATTTATTCTAATCAGTTAGATTTTTCATATGCTTAACCACATTTTTATTTTCTGGGTTTTTTTTGTTTTTTTTTTTTTGTTTGTTTTTGTTTTGTTTTGTTTTTTTTGCTATCCATTCGTCTCAAAATACCGTGCTCTTGAGTTACGAAGCAATGCCATTTCTTATGCTTCCTATACTGTTTCTTTTTGCTAATCCTTTTTTTTCCTGAATATCTTTTCTCTCTTATGTTGGAAGCTGCTCTCCCGTAGCATATTGCTGGCTAGTTATTTGAGAGGGAGGCAGTGAGAGCCTACTGGGAAGCATTTCAGTATATGCACAGAACTATCAATTGATTGGCTGTTCGTTAGGATTCCCAGACTGCAAGCCAGTATCTCATGGGAATAGATCCACCCATCAGTTTCTCAGTCATTACTATTTCACCTTTTGAGAAATCTCTGCTTTGTTCTATATACGATTATTTTTAGTTGGGTTGTTTGTTATCTTGGCGTTTAGTTTTTTAAGTTCTTTGAATAGTCTAGATATTGAATGAAGTGGAAACTTGAGAGTCCTTTGGAAAGTCAGTTGTGTTGCATGGTGTTTTGCTAAGGCACACACATGAAGGAATGTTTTCCTGAAGTGGACAAAGGTGAAAGGCTAAGGAAGAAAGGAACATTTCATTGAAACAGATATAGGTGAAGGGATGTTTTGTTAAAAACAAGCATGTAAAAGGACATGTGATAAAGGATTCTTCATTAACAATGCACAAATATTGGTCTACCTTACATTGCATAGTTGAGCTCCATTTGTTGAGACTCCATAGAGTGAAATACATCAAGAAACTTCTGGTGGTGTGTTATGGCTTCTTGTCACTTCCAAGGACTCAGGTTGATTGACCGAGTGATGTCAGCTAAGGCAGACTCATGTGCTGAGGCAAGGCCTATGGAAGACATGTGATGTTTGGAAGGAGTATAAAAAGGACTTGATGGGGGCTGGAGAGATGGCTCAGAGGGTAAGAGCACCGACTGCTCTTCCAAAGGTCCTGAGTTCAAATCCCAGCAACCACATGGTGGCTCACAACCTGTAATGGGATTCAATCCCTTCTTCTGGTGTGTCTGAAGACAGCTACAGTGTACTCACATATAATACATAAATAAATCTTAAAAAAAAAAAAGGACTTGATGGACAGTGACAGAGGCTGAGCTTGGCTTGTTTACATAGCTAAAGGCATCTTGATCTTTGCTTTTCAGAGAGAGGCATACCTGAGAACTTCTCCTGGCATCCTTCCTGGTCCCTCCTGCTGACTTGTGTTGAGGCTGAGGCCTGGCTGTCTCTGCTGATTCATATTTGCTATCCCAACTTTATTGAACTAGATTGCTGATATATCTGTAAAGTGTTTGCAAGTGGATTGAGCTGTCATTGTCAACCTGTGAACTGAATTGTCAGTTTCCTGACAATATAGATGGGTGTTGCTCCAATGAATCATTTTTAAAAGGTCCACTTCCCCATATCCTTTCTTTTCCATTACCTCTGGTGGGTGGTGGGCTAAAAGGAAGATTAAAGCTTTTAAATATCATCATTATAATTAGGTTTGAAAAAATTGAAGTTATAGCTGACTGTGGTGGTTTGAATATAAATGACACCCATAGATCTATAGGGTGTGGCACTATTAGGAGATTGTGGCCTTGTTAGAGTAGGTGTGGCTTTGTTGGAGGAAGTTTGTTACTGGAGGTTGGATTTAAGCTCAAGATATGCCTAGTGGCCCACAGTACACTTCTACTGCCACTTGATCAAGATGTAGGATTCTGAGCTTCTTCTCTAGCACTATGTCTGCCTGGGTGCCATCATGTTTTCTCCATTGATAATGAACTAAACCTCTGAAGCTGTAAGCTAGCCCCAATTAAATATTTTTCTTTATTAGATTTGCAGTGGTCATGGTGTCTCTTTATAGCAACAGAAAGCCTAATTAAGACACTGGCTATCTTAGTGTTCTATTATAGTAAAGAGACACTGTGACCATGGCACTCTTATAAAAGAGAGAAGTTAACTGGGCCTGGTTTACAGTTTCAGAGGTTCAGTCCATTGTTGACATGATGGGGAGCATGTTGGCATGCAGATAGACACAGTGCTGAGTTCTATGTCTGAATCCAAGGGCAGCGGGAGAGAGAGAGAGAGAGAGAGAGAGAGAGAGAGAGAGAGAGAGAGAGAGAGAGAGAGAGAGAGAGAGAGAGAGAGAGAGAGAGAGAGAGAGAGACTGGGCCTGGCTTAAGCTTTTGAAAAATCTCAGACCACTTTCAGTGACACACTTCCTCCAACTAGGCCACACCTCCTAATCCTTTCAAACAGTGCCACCTCCCTGATCACCAAGCACTGAAATACATGAGCCTATGGGATTCAATTCTTATCCAAACCACCACATTCCACTCTTTGACCCTCATAGGCTTATAGCCATATCACGATGCAAAAGAACTTCAAAAGTTCTCATAGTCTACTACAGTCTTAACACTGTTTAAAAGTCCAAAGTTCAAAGTCTTTTCTGATACTTACAGTAATCTCTTAACTGTAACCTCCTGTAAAATTAAAATAAAAAGCATATCACATACTTACAACATAAAATGGCACAGAATATCCATTACCATTCCAAAATGGAGGACAGGGAACATAGCAAGGAAATACTGGAACAAAACAAGACTAAAAAACCAGCAGGGCAAACTCCAAACTCTGCTTCTCCGGGTATGATATCAAAGTGCTCCTTGAATCTCCAATTTCTTTCAGCTTTGTTGATCATACCACACTTCTCTCTTTTGGGCAGGTTCAACACTCTGTTAGCAGCTATTTTTGACAGGTAACCCACAACTCTGGCATTTCCAAAACCTTGGGGTTTCCAACATAATCTAGGTTTCACTTTTATAGCCTAATACCATGACCTCTCTGGGTCTCCATGAAGGAACATATGCCTGGCCTAAGCAGCTTTCCTTAGCTGTGATTGGTAATTCCAAAACCCTCTTTTTATATCCTTGACTTTAATCCCAGAACCACATTGCTGAAGCTGCCAGATTCTGTTGCTTGGAACATGGAACATGGTTTCCTCATTCAATCACATCTGCATCATCTTTCTGTTGTAGATGGTTTCCTTCATGCTTAAGGTTTTCTTTAATTCCTTTCCACAGTAGGAGGCTCATCTGAGGTCACCACTCCCTTTATTCCATTTAGCATCAGGCTTTCCTTTAAACATTTTAACTCCTTGAGCACTGGAATTAGCTCCATTACACTTCCTGGTACTCCTTAACTATACATTTTGTATTTTTCCTTGCTTAGCTTGCTCCTTTTCATTACAGATCTGCATAACAGTGACCAGTGACAACTACATAATAGAGTCAATACTAGACTGTTCTGAAATCTCCTCTGCCAATACTGTTAATCTAAAACTCTTCAATATTGTCTCAGGCAGAATTCTTGGACAAGAGCAGAAAGCAATCACGTTCTTCACAAAATATCACAAGAATGGCCTCTAGGCTACTTACTAATTAATATTCTCCTCTGAAACCTCTTGACCTGCATCATCATAATTGACATTGTTCTCAGCATCACTGTCTTTCACAAACCTACTGATATGTTCCACTAAGCCCCACCTAAAGCATTCAACCTGCTCCCTGGTGACCAAGAATTCAAACACATGAACTTATGAGGACCATTTTTATTCAAAACACCACACTGATTTACTGTAAGATCTATAGCTGACAAAGTTTTTTCTTTATCTCTTGTCCTGTGAGCTTCACCTAGGTCTGTTTGTTCAATACCTATAACTTGTAGGTTTGGTCTTATTTTTTTTAATAGCATCCCAGATTTTCTGGACATTCCACTCCTAGAAATTTTAAGATCTAACACTTTCTTTGACTATTTGCCCATGTCCTGTACCTTGTCTTTGAGAGCACTGGTATTCTCTCTTCTACTTGACTTGTTCTATTGGTGAAATTTTTGTTTAATTTCCTCAGCTTTCATTTTGAGTTTACTTCATTTTGGCATTTCTTCAGAGATTCTATTTATTAAATTCCATCTTAATATCTTGAATTTTTATTATTTTATTCAAATGTTAGTGTTTCTGCAGTCCTTATTCAGACATTTGTGCTCCTGAACATATTTATAATTATTGCTTTGTAATCACTGTCTTATGTATTAGCTAAGTTACTTTTCTCAGGAAATGTTACAATAATGGTGCTAATGTCTGGAGAAGAGATATCATCTAAGTTATTCATGTTGTTTGTGTGGTATTTTTTGTTTTGGTGTATGTGTGTGTATACAGGCATATGGGTGTGCATGTGCATGCATGTATCTGTGTGCTGTCATTTGTAGTTTTTGTGGTATTGATAAGTGGTCTCACTGTTGTTGAATGGATTTTTGGATCTTTATTTGCTGTTACCCCAACTTGTCAGGTTGGGGACCAGGTGAATGGTGCTTGGTGTTTAGTCTTGGGACCACTTTGTGTTGAGGTATGCATGTGGTATCAGAAGTGGTCTTATCTCAGCTTAGAGACAGGTGCAGCATTTGATCCTAGGAGTAGACTTTCTGTTGGCTTAAACAAGCCTTGCTGCTAATTTTCAGAGGTTTGTTGAGATCTCACCATAGGTGGTCCTTGAGTAGCAGGGGCAGGGGTTATAGTGGGAATGAGAAGTGTTCTGTAGGGCTGGGAGGAAGGATGTCATGTGGTGCAAAGATGGAGATAGGTCGGGAGGCCAGACTGGGGTTTCTAATCTGGGGTCAGAGGTACAGGGTACCACAGTTCCAAGGCATCCTGGTGGGTGGGGTGGTAAATTGGTTCTGGGTCAGACTCCCTTGGGCACCAGGGTATAACAGTGGGTAGAGTCGCTGATAGGCAGGCAGGTAGGTGTAATGGGTCTCAGAGACCAGCCTGGAGTTCCTGGTCTTATTAAATTTCTTCTGATTATTTACTTACATGAAACAAAAATGACTGATCACATAGATCTCTTAGGGTTTTCTTTTTTCCAGTGGTGGTGTCCTAAGGAATCCCAGAGAAGAATTTCTTTAATATTTTTTCATATCTATGTGTTTTGCCTGCGTGCATGTCTGTGAAGCACATGTGTGTCTAGTGCCCATGGAGGCCAGAAGAGGGCATTGGATTCCCTAGAATGAGAGTTACAGATTGCTGTGAACTGCGATGTGGGTGCTGGGCATTGAACTTGGTTCCTCTAGAAGAGCAGCCAGTGCTCTTAACCACTGAGCTGTTTCTCCAGCCCCTCAGAGTAGAGTTTTAAAGGGTTAGGCAATCAACCAAGTTCTTAGCACCAGACTTGATCTGCATGACCTAGAGATTTGCGTTAGTTCTTCTCCTGAAGTTCTCTAACGATCCCGTTTCCTGACAGGAAGTGACCATTCCTCAATCATTTGTAAGGCTGCAAACCCTGTAAGCCAGGCAGTACTAAGAGCTGATTCTCCTGTCATTCTCTTCTTGTTCCGTTCCCCGCCCACAAGATTGGCTGGGCAGATGATGAAGTGTGAACAAACAGGGAGGGTTTCATTTGCTACATGGCAGTGACAAATTCAGAGAGGCACAAGCTTTGAGCTTCCGATGGCAGCAGGATGCTACCCTGGAGTCTCAAATGTTGCAACTCTAAGCCCCTTGGAGAACTCCAGGATGCCAAACAATACAGCTCTGAGCATGCAAGTAACAGGAGAATGCCAATCTGGAGTGAGTCCCAAAAGCTGAGTCTGGGAGTAGAGGAAAAGTGGAAGTAGTAAAAATGGTAGATCTTGGAGGCAAGGAGTGGTGAGTTTGTCCCGGAGATCAGAGCAGATACCCAAAGGGAGGCTGCAGCCCAGGGTTGACATAGACCTCGCTGGGCCCTGATGGGCGGGGTACATGCAAAGGACCAATCAGTGGAGCGCCCTCCAGGACTGAGGAAGGTTCTCAGTCAGGGAAACTGCTTGTCTCTCCTCCCCCCTCCCCTGATGTTCAGTGGAAATGAGAGAGGAAATCCATCCGAGGTGTTTGCATTCATCTCTTCATTCCTAGCCAGCTGGTGTGTGTGTGTGTGGGTTTCATCTGCCCGTGCTCTGCTCACCTATCTGGCCCCATCTCTACCCCTATCAGAATCAGGTAGAAATTTCCAAGCTATATAGTCAGCCTCCGTTTCTTAAATCTGTGCGGTCACATCCGGTACTATATATCATTACCAAGTGCAATGTTCCAGTTCCATGCCTTGCTCACAGGACCAGTTCTTCCACTAGTATCCGGTTATAGGGAAGATAGATATGTATTAAACCTAAGAAGAGTGATACATATTAAAACTATGCAAATAACTTTAGTCCATTTTAAAGAACCCATCTTCAGATGCAGCCATGATCAGAAGGAAGGCTTAACATTTGGGGGCTGTTATATATGAGCATTCAGTCCACGACACTTAGGTGTCATGAACTATTTTATGAACCCTCCATTTGACTGATGCTCTGGAAATCCCTAATCCAGTGCTGTGGCCTCTAAGTTATATAAACAATGCTATCAGAATTGTTCTCTGAGCACCTGGTCTAGTCCATCCCATGGGACCCCAGGGGAGTCCCTTTTTGTTTATAGTCAGTAGGTGACTACATATGCTTTTAGAGAAGAATCCAAGTAAAACAGAACAATGTTGAATTGAAAAAAAAATTTAAATGGCTATGGTTAAAGATCTGATGATAATTCTTCATGAAAACAAAAAATTGTTTAAAAAAATGGATTGTTTCTGTGTCAAACCCCTTTAAATATCAAAATCATGCAAATGGTGGTGGGATAAATTTTATGATTGATAACATTTTACCAGGACATATAGGTAGATGGCAAGGAAAATAGGGGATTTCTGTGATGTCCACAGCCTGTGGAGTATGTACATTAATAGGGTTTACTCACACTAAAGTGACATGGAGCTACAGTCCATCTGTGACAGTGTTTTTAGTATGACTCAACACACCCGGGAAACCTAAGTTTTTTGTTTTTTGTTTTTTTTTTAAAGCATTTCTCCTTTTATAAGGTAAAAGAACATATTCTTACAAGTTTTTCTTTCTTTTTTTGTGGGTTCTATGAGAAATCTCAGGGTCACTTCATGGTCAAGATTTTCTTCTGGATGTGATTTTGGGAAGGCAATTTTTCAAAAGCATCCATTTGAATGCTTGAATGCACAGGGTTCAAGGTCACTGTGAAGTGATACTTAGCAGACAATTTAGTGAGAATGACAGTGAGAACACAGGGGTGATGGAATGGGGAAGGCTGGCTTGGACACTGAAGCTTATTTTCATTTACTGCATTTAAAATGTTTTGATGTGTGTGTGTTTGTGTTACCCATGTGCAGGTTACAAAGGCCAGGCAAGAACATTAGGTTCATTGGAACTGGACTTAGAGGCCTTTGTAAGCCACCCAGTGTGGATGCTGGGAAGTGCCCTGGGTCTTGTTTGTTTGTTTGTTGAGTATTTATTTACCTTTCATACATGGGTGCTCTACCTGCAAGTACACCTGTATACCAGAAGAGGGCATCAGATCATATTATAGGTGGTTGTGAGCCACCATGTGGTTCCTGGGAATTGAACTCAGGACCTCTGGAAGAGCACACAATGCTCTTAACCTTTGAGCTATCTCTCCAGCCCAGGCCTGGACCTTTTGTATAAGCAGTACTCACTCTTTACCACTGAGAGTTCTCTCTAGCCCCAAGCTCATTTTAAACTACCCTCTACAAAGAATCTATCCAGGCTTAGCCATATTTGGCCACAGGAGATAAGGTTCCTTTTCCAAAATTGTTTTGTAGGTTTTTATGCCAGTTTTACATTTTTCTTCCTCTTCCTTTTCCTCTTCCTCTGCCTCTTCTTCCTCTTCCTCCTCTTCCTCCGCATCCTGGAGCATCTGTCATTTCACTTTAAGACAGACTCACTCAGTCTCTTCTCCATTTTTGTCCCTGCATTTCTTTTAGACTGCATTTCTTTTAGACTGGGTTAGAAATTTTGACTATAGGTTGGTAACCCCATCCCTTTACTTGAGGCCCTGTCTATCTACTGGAGGTGTCTTTGAGTTCCTTCTCCCCACTGTTGGGCATTTTTGCTAAGGTCACCCCCATTGAGTCCTGAGAGTCTCTCACCTCCCAGGTCTCTGGTACATTCTAGAGGGTCCCCCCATTCCTCACCCCCCACACACACTGAGGCTGTATATTTCCATTCATTCTGCTAGCTCTCTGGACTTCTCTCTGCCCCCTTAATCCTTCTCTCCTCCTTTCCCTTCTCCTCTTCTTTCCCTTCTCTCTTCTCCCTTCCCTCTCCCACCCTCCCTCCCTCTGCCTCCCTTGATTATTTTCTTCCCCCTTCTAAGTGGGATTGAAGCATCCTTACTTGGGCCTTTCTGCTTGTTAAACTTTTTACAGACTGTGGATTGTATCCTAGGTATTCTGTACTCTTTTTTTTTTTTTTTGGCTAATATCCACTTATCAGTGAGTACATACCATGCATGCCTTTTGGGACTGGGTTACTGCACTCAGGATGATATTTTCTAGTTCCATCCATTTGCCTGTAAAATTCATGCTATCCTCATTCTTAATAGCCGAAGAGTATCCCATTGTGTAAATGAACCACATTTTCTGTATCCATTCTTTGGTTGAGGGACATCTGGGTTGTTTTTAGCTTCTGGGTACAAATAAGGTTGCTATGAACATAGTGGAGCACGTGTCCTTTTAGTATGGTAGGGCATCTTTTGGGTATATGACCAAGAGTGGTATAGCTGATTCTTCAGGTAGAACTATTTCCATTTTCTGAAGAATGCCAGATTTATTTCCAGAGTGGTTGTACCAGTTTGCAATCCCACCAGCAATGGAGGAGTGTTCCTCTTTCTCCACATCCTTGCCAGCATGTGCTGTCGCCTGAGTTTTTGATTTTAGCCATTCTGATTGGTATAAGGTACCACCTCAGAGATGTTTTAATTTGCATTTCCCTGATGACTAAGGACTTTGAACATTTGACACATTTCATGGTGGGGCACTAAGGCCTGACACTTACTGATGCTATGATGCGCTTGCAGACAGGAGCCTAGCATGGCTGTTTTCTGAGAGGCCCTATCAGCAGCTGACTGAGACAGACGCAGATACTTACACCCAACATTGGACTGAAGTTGGAGACTCCGATGGTTGAATTTTAGAGGAAGGACTGAAGATACTGAAAGGGAGGGTAACCCCCCCCCCCCACAGGGAGACCAGCAGTTTCTACTAAACCGACCCCTGGTAGCTTCCAGAGACTGAGCCACCAACCAGACAGAGCCCCCCTGCACATATATAGCAGAGGACTGCCTGCTCTAGCCTCAGTGGAGGAAGATGTGCCTAATTCTGGAGAGACTTGAGGCCCCAGGGAAGAGGGAGGCCTGGTGGGGGAGGACAAGGGGGAGGAAGAATGGGATGAAGAACTGTGGGAGGGAACAACAGCTGAATTGTAAATAAATAAAATAATTAAAAAAAAAAAAGACAGAATCACTCTCTCTTACCCCTAACAGAGATGCAGCTTCAGAGCGTGCACTCCTTTCCCCTCATTCTGTCTCGTGTTTTATTTACATACATGGAACAGTTTTCACTACAGTGTCCTCCTTTTTTAAAAAAGAAACTAGTAATTAGGCCATGTGAATTGTTACATACCAGCATTCTAGGAGACAAGGCAATTTTATATTATCTTGCAATTTTCATGGGTACTTGCTTCCTCATTTTGTAATTTCTCAATTTAGCCAAAATAGTGTTTCTTAATAGGCCCAAATGTATCTAGCTGCTCCAAACCTTATAAAAATAAGTAAAAAGTAAAAACACTGAAAATTATGCTCTGTAATGCATTTTCAGTATTTTTCCTTCTTAGAAATAGTCTTGTTGGTTAATGAATATCTACTACTTGGTATAATGTTAGGGTCACAAACTATTAGAAGATTTAAAAAATGTATTTTAGACAGATATGGTAAAGACACAATTACTGTTGAAAACCCCGTTCACAAACCTTTGATTTCACTTCCATGTAGCACAAGAGGTGACTCAGAAGACAAATTGCTTCAATACCCCTACAGGACTAGTGTTATTTGTCAAAATTTCCCTAAGTCACAAACTTGAAAGAACACTTGGGGAAATCCTAATGCTAATGGATTTTGTAAGTGCCTCCTCACCAGAAGCATTTATCTCTAAGCCAATCATAACAGAGCTCCTTCGTGGGATTTTACAAGTTAGTTTAGTAGTTCCATCTGGGGTAAGAGACTCCCATATGCTTAGCATGTGCAGATCAGAGAGGAGGTGGCAGGTGGAGAGCCTATAGCTTCCATTCTAAAATCCTAACGCTCAGTGAGCACAGTCATGCGAAAGCTGCACTTCATATAAAGTACCATAGTTGGGTACTTTACTCCTCTTACTTCCCTTTTGTATTTTTGTATCTAAGTTGGGTTTTTAGTGGATGAACCAAGTTAAGAATCTGCTTAATAAGAGGACTAATGCTCTTTATTACTGCCACCACTAACAAAATAGAAGCAGCCTCCATCTCCAGCAACAGATAAATGGATAATGAAAACGTGGTGCAGAAACAGTAGCGTCTTAGCAACAAAGGAAAGCAGAGTCCTGATGCAGGCAGCCAGTCCAGATCCAAGTGGGCGTGTATTGTTGGCATTGGCACACCCCGCTAGGACCCTGGTGCCTCATAGATGGCAAAGCCTTCTCTGGGCGGGGCTCGGAGGTAGGGCTTCCCTTGGTCCGAGTGTGAAAGTGAGAGGCGGAAACGTCTGCTGTAGCTCCTCCCACCATGTTTACAGCCTGAAGACTGCTGGCCTACGGAGACGCGCTTCAGCAGAGATGAACTGATCCTGCCTCCTCATTCAACTGAACAAACACTGTGACAAACACTGTGACAAACACTGTGAGCTGTGGGGCGCTGCAGCTTCTCTACCTGAGAACCCAGATCACCCGATCCCACAGTTTCTCTGACTGTGACTGTGTGTTTGTCTTTCTTTATTCCCTCCCTGCCCTAGTCGGGCCAACCCTTGGAGCCTCCCAAGGGTGCAGCAATGAAATGTGTAGAAAAACGGATCAAGCTGGACAGTGGTGTACTAATCAAGATAAACAAATGACAGAGATTGCAGATTCCATGTTGTCTCTCATCAAATTTTAACATGAGTATGTGTATACGTGAGTATGTGTGTGCGTGTGTGCGTGTGTAGTGATGTAAGTACAGGACTGAATGTGAGGATAGGCTAAGAACCTAAAAAGGAGACAATGGAAGGGAAAAATGAGTTGTTGCAGAAACTGGGCGAGTGACAGGGGACTCTGGGACAGTTGAAGCAGAGTGGAGGCTATGGGATTAACAAAGGGTAGCGTGCCACAAAACACACAACCCAGCGCCACAACCCAGCATCGTGTGTACTGACTAAAATGTTTTAAATTAAAGGCCTAGCAGAAGATTTCAGGTCACTGGGTGCTGTGTTCCCCCCCCCCCTTTCACTGACTTCCTGGCCCCCATGAGGCAAGCATTTTTGTCTCCAGCCACGTTTCCATCCATCCGGCTCTCTCAAGCCACTGCCTGAATTGTTCATGCCAGTCATGAACAATTCCAGCCTATTGGGTCAGTTTCAATAGGATGAGATGATGGGGACACTAACTTGACATGTGTCCAGTGTCCAGATCAATCCACTCATTCTAGAAGAGGGTCAGCAAAGGGCCAGTGTAGCCAGTGTCCCCTGGAAATTTTACCTGGTAGCCAGGGGCCATGCAGTTAACTTCAGTCCTCCCTCCAGCCTCACTAGAAGAGCCTCCTCCTTCTTGGCCCCAGCATGAATAGGCAAGTGATACAGAATCTCCCCTCCCTTCATCTCTTCTCCTTACATCTCTGTTGGGGATAGAATTATGGGAGGTTTTGGCTAACAGTCTCACAGCCTTAATTTTATTTACTGACACATTTGACTCTGGGGACACCAACTGTAAACGTACTCAAAGTGGTAAGGACATTGCTGGCTTTTCTAGCTTTTTATTCAAAAGGATGAGGGTAACAATCCTCAGGACTTCCTAAACAAAACAACTTTTGGAGTCTCATGCAAGAGGGAGAGGAAGCACAGTGAGCCAAAAATGGTTTTCTAGAGCGGTTTCCTCCACTGGCTTTGTATTACTGTGTCCTCAGGCAGCCAGTCCAGAAGTGAACACCCCTTTTAGTGGGGGACATGCTTGCTTCTATGAGTATTGGATTTTCTGTCCTCCTTTGGGATGCCAGGCCCAGGACAGGAAAAGCAACTGGAGACAAGATTTTAAAAGCCAGTAAAATAATAAGTATGGGTAAAGATAGAGGTTGTCTTAGTTAAACAGGGTTTTACTGTGAACAGACACCATGACTAAGGCAACTCTTATAAGGACAACATTTAATTGGGGCTGGCTTACAGGTCCAGACGTTCAGTCCATTATAATCAAGGCGGGAACGGGGCATTGTCCAGGCAGGCATGGTGCAGGAGGAGCTGAGAGTTCTACATCTATATCTGAAGGCTGCTAGCAGAATACTGGCTTCCAGGCAGCTGGGATGAGGGTCTTAAATCCCACACCCACAATGCCACTCCTATTCCAACAGGGCCACACCTCCAAATAGTGCCCCTTCCTGGGCCGAGCATATACAAACCACCACAGAAGTGGAAATAGAAATAAGCAGAGGTTCCTATTTCTGGCCAGGTGGAAGCCCCTACATGGCATGATTGTGAGTACTCAGACACACAGATGTGGCTGCAGAGGGGAGGAGACCAGGGGCTGGAGCAGGTGGTAGGGATGAAGGCAGCTGCTAGCCTGGTGGGATGAGTCTCCCGAGGAGGAGGGCTGGCAAGCAGGAGACAGCGGCCAGAGCTCCTGTAAGAAGTGGTAAGCTCCTGGACACAGGAAGGGGTAGGGTTGCTCACTAGATAGTCTCAGGACAAAGCAGAGGACAAGCAGGTGCAGAGCTGGGGACCAGACAGCTTTCTAAAAGAGGAACAGGAGAGGCTTGCTCTCACTTGGGACACAAAAGCAGAATCGGCCAGCATAGCTGAGTGTGCTTGTAAGCACAGTCCTAGGGAGGCTGGGACAAGAGAGTCAGGATTTTGAAGTCAGTATAGAATAATAACAAGATCCTGTCTTGAAAAAGTGAAAGAAAAGCAGAAAAGAAAATGAGAGAAAATCAAAAGATTTACCAGAGTTGAAGACCAGTAGTGAAGGGTGGGGTGCCTGGCACCATGAAGGCTCAACTTCTGTGCCTCAACTCAGCTTCCTAGACCGAGGTCACTGGCCTAAGCCTGAGACTCTGTTGGGCACTCGCCAACACCAGCCACATAAACTCCGTACATCTGCGCAACGCCAGCCACATAGGCATGTTTACTCTGCACACCTGCGTATGCTTGCCTTTCCTGCTGCACCCTTTCCAAATGGGTGACGCAGTGGTCAGCAGACACTGCTGAGCCAATCAGGCATCGACACATCCACACAATAGGGTTTATAAGCCGACCGCTCCAGAGGGCGGGGTCCTTCCCTCGCTTAAAACTTGGGCGCTCCTAATAAAGTGTGGTTGAGAAGAATCCTGCTGTTGTCGTTGTTCTTCCTTGCTTTTTGTTTTAATAAAGACATATTGGTATACCCGATCAAGGAGCTGCCTTCATGGGGGCATGCCCGA
>NW_022196894.1:20445430-20471272 GCF_008632895.1 Mastomys coucha | reverse complement strand
TGTTGTCCCCTTTAAGAGCAGCTTGTGCAGATACTCAGCCTCTATCAGCTCCTTTTCAGCTGTGCGCGCGCGGACTGACTCAGTCAAGTTCTTAATGACTTTAAGTGGCAGTGTAAGTTTAACTCCTTCAGAGTCCAAACCACCTTCAACAGTCTGAATCTTTCTCAGACCCTGCTGACCTCTCTTCCTTCAGCTGTTTTAACACTTCCTATCCCTTCTCTACTGCTTTAGAACACACTTTATTCTCCTTGCAACTCCTAATCAGTTTCTAGATTGGTCGCACTCCACCTTTTTATGATTCCTTCTTCCCAGGCGAATTCCAAATTTCTCCCTAATTCAACAAACATGGGACAAGATTACGAGTTCCCCATACTATCACTTTTGATACGCCCTTAACGGAACCTTATTGCTCCAAACCCGGAGATCTTATCACCTCTTCACCGAGGACCTTATCATCTCTTTACGGAGAGCCTTCCCTTTCGTTCCACCTTACGTGGGCACCTTCCAGTGCACTGCCCTGTCTGCAAGGAGTTCTGAGCCTTTTACCACCGTTCACCACCTTACCTGTCCAGCGGAAATAAGGAGGCAAACACCAAGCCCTTCTCCATGCAGTTTAATCAGGAACCTTCATTTTTCAGCATGCCGCTACTTTTTTTACCAGTATCACCGTTCCTCAATTGAAGAGTTCTGAATCCACAAAGCTGTAACAAAGATAACACAACACTACAGGATTCTTCTCAACAGACAATACCACCGCTCCGTGTGTTGAGTTCTGAATCCTCCCAAGGATTTCCTCCTTGGGGGTCCTCTCTGGGGGCCGTAGATGTTGATTCCCGGGTTTCAGCACCACTTGTCACGACTACCTGCCAGCAGGAAGGACAACGACAACAGCAGGATTCTTCTCAACCACACTTTATTAGGAGCATCCAAGTTTTATGCGAGAGAAGGACCCCGCCCTCTGGAGCGGTAGGCTTATAAACCCTATTGTGTGGATGTGTCGATGCCTGATTGGCTCAGCAGTGTCTGCTGACCACTGCGTCACCCATTTGGAGAGGGTGCGGCAGGAAAGGCAAGCATACGCAGGTGTGCAGAGTAAACATGCCTATGTGGCTGGCGTTGCGCAGATGTACGGAGTTTATGTGGCTGGTGTTGGCGAGTGCCCAACAGCGCCCAACAAGACTCATCCTGCATGGGGTGGGGGTGGGCAACCAGGTCACTATACCAGGTTTGGGTACCAGGGCTTTGGATATGTGAACTTACATATTTTGAAGCCTTTGAATGCAAAACTACTCCTGCCTTGAACAGTGGCTCTCAGCTCTCATAGTGCATCAGCTTCCTAGGGCATTCCTCTGTTCAACCCCTGTGATCCATGGGGGCTCACCATGGGTCAGCAAATCATTGACTTAGAGGGGAGAATTATGCTACCTGCTCGCACTAAAGGTCACCAGGAAATATAGCAGCCACAGTCCATAGATGGCCCCTGAGCATGAGACTTGTTCAAAGTGACGTGCTGCGAACCTAACATACACATTAGATATTGAAGACTCAGTTGTCTCACACTGATGGCAAGGTGCTAATGGGAATGCCATTTTGGATATACACTGGGCCAAATAAATAATCCCACCTGCTTGTCCTTATTCTAGTAGTCACTAGGCAATGAGCACTGACAAATCCCTTTCTCCCTTTCCCCTTCCTCTCCCTCTCTCTTCCTCTCTCTATTTCCCTTCCACCCTCCCTTCCTCACTTCCTCCCTTCTTCAGTACTATGGACAAATCCTGGCCCTGAGCATGCTAGGCAAATGGTGGGCTCCAGCACCACCTCCTCAAGCCCCTCGATAATGTTTTTTTAGACTGGTGCTCAGTGGAACTCATTTCACTCCCAACTCACAAAGCACACAGAGGAAGGGCCTTTTGAGGACAGTTCAGGTGATGATGGTGGGCTTGGGGTGGGCAGTGGCAAACACTGAAGTTTTCAATTGTCTTTTTGTTTTGTTTAAACGTTCAACACAAGGTCCTACTTTGTAGCCCATATCAACTTGTAACTTGTGACCCTCCTGCCCCTGCCTCTCAAAGGTTGGAGTAATGATGTGTTTCTCTGTGTTGACTTGTTCAGTGTCTCCTTTCCCTAGAATACCATCTGCCTTTCTAGACTTTGCTATTTCAGGTGCTTATATTAGTGTACAGGACATAGTAACAGCTCAAGAAATATTTATTAAGCAAATAAATTGAGGAATGAATGAATACTCAAGTGCTAAGTATATCTCTGTCAGACGCAGACACATTTGGAGGTGGAGGGTATGTGTGTGTATGTGTGTCTGACATTTGTTGCTTGCCATCAGATCTACTTCCCCTACCTGGACTGCCTGGTGGGGCCTCAGGGGGAGAGGGTGTGCTTAGTCCTGCTGTGACTAGATGTCCCAAGTGGGGTGGTACCCAAGGGGATCCTTCCCCTTCTCTGAGGAGAAAGGGAGGGGGTATTGAGAGGAGGAACTTATAAGGGTGGGACTGGGAGGAGGGGACCTGTGATTGGGATGTAAAGTAAATAAAAATATAAATTATTGAATATTGAAAGAAAAATATAATTATTGAAGAAAGAAAGTCCTCTGCTGGGGACTATGTCTACAAAGTGTGTGTGGGGGGGGGCAATTTTGCATGGAAGCGAAGGGCCGCAGCTGAGGGGTGATGCACAAGGGCTCGGAGACAAAGGCTCCTGGGCTCAAATCCTGACCTAGCCCTGCCGGGTGGGCATTGTAATTTACTCCACCTTGAGGTGAGTGCAGTTGTCTCACCCGGTTATTATGCTGAGAAGGGTTTTGAACAGAGCCTAGCACCTTGTGAGACCCTGATCTAAAATAGGATCACAGGATTAACCTCTGGTATGGTAAAGGGCTTGGGAGGTCACCCTGAGCTGCATGCACCCCCTGATATGCACACTGAGATTTTTACTCTGTCATTGTGTCCTTTTGGCTGTTTGTGTCTGAGGAGTTCTAGAGAATTGATATTGTCCGATAGCCCAATGCTACCTAGGATATCTGTGCTGTCTCAGCACAGTAACGGGCATTGAGTCTTCTCAGACTCCACTTGTCCTTTTCTTCACTGACTGAGCAGTCTCCACAGGCAATGATTCTTGGATGAGGTCTGATCTCAGAGCAGCACCCTAGGAGGTAGCAAGGTTTCTTCTATTCTGTTTGGCATGAAACAAAATTCTTCCTTCTCCTGATCATAACGAGTCATTTGAACAAAAGGGTTGCTAGGAGACACATGGGTTGACTGGTCTGTTGCTGTGGGAGTAAATCACTATTGATAACTTGACTGGATATTGAATCACCTACAAGATTAACAAAGCAAATGTCCGAGCGTGACTTCAGGCATTTTCAGAGATCATGAGGACTCTTCCAAAATGAATGGTTTAATCCACTGATGGAGTAACAATACAATGGAATTATACAAAAAGTAGAGGCTGGAGCCTGGTGGGAAGAATTAGGTCAGTAGGTCACTGGGAGTGTGTTCTTGGGAGCGTGTTCTTGGGAGCTGTATCTTACCCTGACTCTTCCTCTATTTTCCTGCTTCCTAGCTGCCATGATGTTAGTCTTCTACCTCCCTCTACCCCATGCTTTTCTTGCCATGGTGGACTGGTAACTGAAAGTATGTGCTTCGTCAATAATCCACCTAGTTTCAAAATATCTTAGTTTGGCCAAGCAGAATAGTACAAGTTGACCCATTAATCAGGCTCAGGACTGGGGAGAAAGCTCAGAGAGTTGTCAAGATAAAAAGCAGCTCTATGAAATAGACCAAAGGAGCTGAAGGGTTTGCAGCCCCTTAGGATGAACAACAATATGAACTAACTAGTACCCTCAGAGCTCCCAGGGACTTAACCACCACCCAAGGACTATACATGGTGGGTCTGATTGTTCTGGCAGCATGTGTATAGTAGAGGATTGCAAAGTCGATCATCAACGGGAGGAGAGGCCCTTAGCCTTGTGAAGATTCTGTGCCCCCAGTGTAGGGGAATGCCAGGGCCAATAAGTGGGAGAGGGTGGAGTGGCAAGCATGGGGAAGGGGGAGGCAACAGGGGTTTGTTCTTGTTGTTTTTGTTTGTGTGTTTGTTTGGTTGGTTTTTGGAGGGGAAACTGAGAAAAGAGAAATCATATGACATGTAAAGAAAATATCTAATTAAAAAAAAAGAAAAAAGAAGCAGCTCTATCCCTTGAGGGCTTTTGCAGCTAATGTTCAAGGACATTTATTTAGACAGGACACTTCCTGTCTTACAGACATGCTTTAGTGATTAGTGTGTATGTCTCCAAGACGAAGAGCAACATCGTTGTGTGAGAGGACACTGCCATGAGCAATAGATATCTTCTGAAGATCTTCATTCACAGACTGAACCTTTGAATTCTAGGGGACCGGTTGTTTTACCCTGTGAGCTACATTTCTAGTCTTTGTGTTGAGCAGACAGGGTCTTCCAGTGGGCTCTTGAACTTGTGTAATCCTCCTGCCTCTGCCTCCCAAGTGCTGAGATCACACTCGTGTGCCACCATGTCCAGCACATTTCTAGATTTAAAATATTCTATAACAAAAATGATATGCATTTGCTAGTCTGGGTGTCAAAGTTATAGTCTACAGAATCAATAATGCCCACCTTGTCTACAGTCAGCAGAGATGCCAAGGTGTGATAGACAAAATAACAAAATGGCCAAGACTCATGCAGAAACTAGAATGAAAAGACCATGTATGCACATAGCCTTAGGTTCTTAGGTCCACAGACTGATTAGGTCTACAATCAATGGATAACCAAAACTTTACTCTTGTGAAGTGTTAAAGGTGCGACTGGTTACTTCCTTAGCAGCTTGATGAGTAAAGCATTCCTGAGGCAGAAAACATTGTGCAATGTGACAGGACATTGACAAAGTTGTCAAAGAGTCGTTCTCAGGCTTGCAAGACTACCAACTCCCCTGTTTACACAGGGCCATGAAGAACGTCTCCTGCATAGCCAAGTTTCACCAGCAGTGTCTTTGTTTAATACTGTGTGGAGGAGTCTTACCAGGCATGTTGTCTAAGAGTGTGGTGTCTGATGCACAGCCTTTGTCCTGGAGCCACGTTCCCCACTAAGACGAAACATGCAGCATAACGCTCGGCTATTAATATTTGTTTTTCATGGATAAAGGCATTGATGACTCATTTCTCTCTTGAGTCCAGACCCATCTGGGTTGCCTGTAAGAAGCTCTGGGCAGTGGCACAAAAGCATGGGGACACTGGCCAACCCATTCCAACCACAACCTGCAGACGGGGAAGGCCACATAGATCTTTTGGATGTATCCAACAGCTACAGTGAGAGACTCACAATGCTAGTCTGCAACTCTCTGGTGGGCTGGAGAAACCTCCACAGAGATTGTGCATAGGCTCTTTGGCTCCCTTTGAATCTTTCTAACTGGGTTCCAGTTTGTCACAAATGCAAATTAAACATTTACCTCATAAGTTAGACTTTAGTCTTGGTTCCCTTTGCAGTGAAGACAAAACCTACATATTTACGAGACTGACTCATTGGCGCCATTCTCTGCGGGTTACTGGGAGTTAGGCTATAGTATTGCAATCACTGTCTACACTCAGTGGCTGAAGCTGACCAATGCTGCTTGCTTTCTTCTCCTGGGTTCGTTCATGTAGCATTTGTGGCAGCTCTGTCTTATTTCACCCTCCCCCACCCACACTGTTTAAACCTCTGAGTACAAGGAGACACCTCCTGCTTGTGTCAAGAGCTTATAGGGCGTCTGGAGCCAGATTTCTTAGGAAGCAGATGGTGAGGCGCATAGTTCTGTTCAGAAAGTCATGGGTGATTACAGTTGGGAGAGACACCTGTTAGGCAGAGAGAGTGCAGGAAGGATCAGCAAGAGCTGAACTGCCACACAGATCAGCACGGACCCTCTTCTGGATGCTCTGGCATTGGCACAATCTATCGGCATTTCCCTGGATTGAGGCAAGGGAGCTCCCATCCTCTGAACCAAACAGCGTTCCTCAGTAAAGATGATTGTAGAAGGGCTCAGAAATGAGCACTCAGCAGTCAGCACTCACGGCTGTTAAGGGAATGAGGACGTTGGTCCTAAAAGGCACGATCTAGGTGACACAAAAGAGCATTCACTGCTATCTATAGCTTGCTGTGATACAATCTTCCAACTGGCACAGTAGGTTTAAGCTGTCTGTGAACAGCTTCCTCGGGTTCTGCTTGGTTCTCTTTACCACTTACCAAAGGAAGGGTAGAGGGTTAGTCTATACCCCAAGTGGGCAGCAGTTGCTTTCAACACTACTTACCGTCCTAATCTGCTTTCTATTGCTGAGATGAAACACCATGACCAATAGCAACTTGGGGAGGAAGGGGTTTATTTGGTTTACATATCCTGATCACAGCTCATCATTGAGGAAAGTCAGGGCAGATGCTGAAGGCGGAAACCACAGAGCATCGCTGGCTTGTTCCCATGGTTTGCTCAGCATGCTTTCTTCTATAACTAGGACCACTTGCCCAGGGGTGGAATTATTCATAGTGGTCTGAGCTCTCCCACATCAGCCATTGATCAATATGATACCCCATAGACTCAACTACAGGCTAATCTGATGGAGGCACTTTCTTTTCAAATGGGCATCTCTCTTCCCAGATATCCCTTGCTTGTACTGTCAAACTGACAAAGACAAAACAGACAGAAAACAAACCCTAACCAGACAGTGACAATTATCCACTTTATATCCATTACTGGTTGGCTCATCAAGGTTCCTAACCTTGTAAAATAACTAGGACATCATCCCTGAACATCTGGCCATGTTATTGTTCTTAGGCCACGGACACCACATCTGCCAGCTCACCACCAACCCTAGACAGGGGGCTCCAAGGAAGCCCAGACAACCTGCTCCTTGTTCTGGCTGCTTTTGCTGTCTAACAGTGGCCCTAATTTCCCCTGACAATAAGACACTTACATAGTTACCCTTGCTGCCTTCTGGTCTTATGTCAAAAGAAGCTCAAGGTGGTGAGGTAGCAACCAAGGCTGAAAGCTTAATGAGACAGTTAGTATGCGCTTGCGGTGTTTCCCTTTGGAAATTAGGACCTCTAGATCCACAAAGCCTAAAACAGTGGGGAGGAGCCTATTTTTCTAAGAAGGATATCTACAGTGATTGCAAGGGTCTGCTACTTTTACCCCATGGATCTTGACTCACTTATTCTACCTATTGGGACTTCCAGCTCCTCTAGAGCTCCTTGGTTTCAGGGCACTGATTTAGTCTGTTTTGTTGCCATCACCAAAAATGAGTGTGAGGTCCAAGCTCTAAAGCAAGGAATGGAGGCAGGACATGGGAGACCAGGAGGTTGAAGAGAGGGCAAGGAATTGTAGGCAGATAGGATAGACTTTCTTCACCAGCATGCAGGCTACTAGACAGGCAGATGCTGGCAGGCACCCAGGCAAACACTGCCGTATACAGTCTACACATAACCAAGCATAAGAAGAACCCAGGCTGACACACAGGATGAACAGAAGTAGACATACAAGCCTACAGACAGTCATGGACAGACAGGTGAAGCTATTGTCTTATTTATTAAATGAAAACAAAGGCAAAATAACACATAAGATGTGGCATCTTGCCAGATATAGTTATATAACAGATTATACCACTGTTTACATTCAGGTTCCGGGGACACCCTCTATACAGGGACACTCTGTATCAGCCACTTTGTGCTGACTCATAGCCTCTTAGATGTTCAAGGACAGGTAAGTATCTTGGCTCGTACAGCATATCTGTACCAGCACCATGTGTCTAAACCATTATAGCCCTGTGTTCCCTACACGGAGGCTTGGAATTTTATAAGAAAAAAAAAAGGAGTTTGTTTGACTTTCAGTTCTCGTGGCTAGAAAGTCCAAACAGCCTGAGGCTGGCACAGAACCACATGAGAGCACAGGGCCATACTATGAGAGTGGAAAGGTAACCAGCCACACACACAAGTGACACACACAAAATGGCAGAACCACATCCACGAGGGGCCACCTAGTCACTCCCCCCAGACCTGGCCCACTCCTGACTGAGTGGGAGAGAGGGGACCTCTTCAGCGAATGACCTACTACTAGGCTCCTCTTTAAGGCCGTGGGAACCTAAGTGTTGCCACAGTTGGAGTCAAGCTTCCAGAATGTGACTGTTTAGAGGACAAACCATGTCAAAACCACAGCAGGTGTGGTTAGTGTCCTGAGGGATGGATTCTATTTCCACAGAGGTCAACACCCACCCACATAGATGCTTGACACGGGGAGTTAGCATGCAGCACACGGACTTCACTCTAAACCCCCTCTCATTGATCCACCTGCTTCTAATTCCCATTCCCTTCATCCTTTCAGGCCCTGCCATTCTAGTGATTTCTCATTGTTGTGAGCTATAGATTCCTGCTTAGTGTCTCTTTCCATGAGTGTCTGTCACTTTCTGCCACTGAGATAAAAATACCTGGAATTCACTCTGTAGACCAGGCTAGCCTCGAACTCAGAAATCCGCTTGTCTCTGCCTCCCAAGTGCTAGGATTAAAGGCATGCACCACCACCACCCGGCTAAAAAGAATGACTTAAGGGAGCAAATGTTTATTTTGATCCACGGCTTCACTTCACAGTCACCTGTCTCTGTTGCTTTTAGGCCTGAGGCACAAGAGAGAGCATCCTGTCATAGAGAGAGTTTAGTGGGCCAAAGCGGCTCACCTGTGGTAGACAGGAGGCAGAGACAGATAGGGTGGAGGACAAGGTATATCCTGCCCCTCCTTTAACAAGAGCTTCACTTCCTGATACCCCATTCAGCTGTGAGCTTATCAATAACAGCCAGCCAATAATCCATTGATATTATTAATGGCCTAATAATCCAATCATCTTCATTACCAGCAGATGGGGACTAACCCTTCAAAACATGAGCCTTTTAGAGGGTGATTCATGTCTGAGTCACAACATTAAGTGACCATGTTCTCTGTCCAACGAGAGGATTTCCAACGAGAAGATTTCCCTCATTATTGTTCGTAAAGACCACCTGGAGACTGCATATACAGTCAAAGAAGTCCATCTTTTTTTTTTTTTTTTTTTTTTTGGCTAACACCCTCTAAGCTGCGACAATGCTTTCCTTGATCCAATCTCAACCCCTTTCTTTCTCCATCCCTTTAGCTATACAACATCCCTCAAAGTGGCCATCATTCGGGCCACACAGAACAGCTTTTGGTATCACACTCTATACCTCTGTGACTCAAAGCTGATGGCCATCTTCCTTATTACTAGGATTGAGTGGTTTGAGTCTTCTGAAAAGGCTGTGGGTGGAAGGCTTGGTCCCTAGCCCATGACACCATGGAGAACAGACAATGCAATCTGTAAGAAGTTGAGCTAGTGGAGGGAAAGTAGGTTACTAGAAGTGTGGGACCTTGACAAACTCATCTCTGCCTCCTCCCTGCCCCCCTTTCATTTTTGAACACCTGAAGGTAAGCAGCCTCTCCGTCATGTGCTCCCACTATGATGATCATAGACTGGTGACTCTGAAACTAAACCACAATCAATCGTCTCTCTTTTTAAGTTGATTTCTCTCAGACGTTTTGTTACAGTACAGAAAACTGACTAATATACTTTGCAGATACATAGGGCCGTATCACTAGGTGCTGTCTCCGGAAGCTGGAGAGGCGTGCCAGGTGCTGGGCTTCTTTCTGAGTGGTGGGAGGTGTGAGATACGGTGACTGCCTTCTATTTTCAGGGGATACCCCTTTATGCCCCAAACCACAGACCCTGCATATTACTCATGTAACAGTGATATTGTATCAGATGTCCCATGACATCTCATTACTGATGATGGTAGCGCAGAGCATGTGGTAAGATGGTATCCACCAGGTTTCTCTTTTGTAAGATTTGATATCTCACCCTAGACATTCACAAGTATCTGATGAACAAGCACTTTGATTCTCTACAAATATCAAATATCCTGTTTAGTATCATCCTTTATCCATCGATCTTAACATCCATTGATGGTTTAAACCTATGATTATTATACTGTAGTGTTTTCCAGGTGGCAATTCTTTGATTTTTAAAAAAATCTCTTTCTATATTTATTACTTAGAACTGTTCTAAAAGGAAGAACTATCCATTCTTTTTTGTTTGTTTGTTTGTTTGTTTTGTTTGTTTGTTAGTTTGGTTTTTGAGACAGGGTTTCTCTGTATAGCTCTGGCTGTCCTGGAACTTACTCTGTAGACCAGGCTGACCTTGAACTCAGAAATCCGCCTGCCTCTGCCTCCCAAGTGCTGGGATTAAAGGTGTGCGCCACCACTGCCCGGCTCTTTGTTTCTTTATTTAATAAATTATCTTATTTATTAGGCACATGTGGCTATTTCTGTAAGTTGCAATCACTTCACCACCATTGCTCCAATTATCCCAGCTTTAGCAGTTGAGAGTTCTTCAGAGACACTTATTTTTTTTTTATAAATAAAGGATTAAATAAAAACTACTTATTGACTCAGACCACCATCTCTCTCCACCACAGCCCCTTATGCAAAGTAATGTTGTAGAACACGTGGCCAGTGGGTTATCTGGATAAGGGGAAGTTGAGTTGGAGACACCATAACTTACATTTATTGGGATGTGATTAATGACATGGCTCAAATAATAATCATTCCCTTATGTAAGTGTGTTTATGTTTGTGATCTGTTGTAGACATTGCATCCAGGTATACTTCTTCACAAATGTTCAGAACCAGAGGGTTCCTTTTGATGTGAACATACCTATAGCTCCCCACACTGAAACTATGTGGCTTCAGCTTGCTCCACCATTACGGATATGTTCAGGCTCTGACATATGGATATAAAATGCATTTTTGAAACTCAGAGGAAGTTTAAACATGAAAAGGTCCACCTACAGATTCATGAGTTCGACGAACAATTTTAGTTTAATCTGTAAGGCTTTTGAGTTCATTGAATAAAAGGGTAAGGCCACCTGTTAAGTCCTGATAACCTAAGTCGATTCCTGAAGTTCACAGTGTGGAAGGAGACAACTGACTTCTACGAGTTGCCCTCTGATCTCCACCCACAGGCTGTGGCATGCTCACCCACCTACACACATATATCCCCCTAAAAATAAACACAAATAAAGAAGTTAAAATAGAAGAGGGAGAAGAGGTAGGAGTTGATGTTTCCCTTCTTGTTCTGTGTCAAGTGAGGGTGGAGACAGACAGACCACCAACTGTGATCCAGGAACTGGCCTTCACAGGCAAGCCATCTGCTGTGCATTCACTGGGACATTTGACCTCCAGAACCAAAGTGAAATGCCCATCTGTTCTGGGCATGGTAGCACACATCTAAAAATCCCAACTCTCTAGAGGTGGAGGCAGGAGGATTGCTCTAAGTTTAAGACCAGTCTGGTCTACATAGTGAGTTCCAGGCCAGCCTGGGCTATGCAGTGAGACCTTGTCTCAAAGACCAAAATAGACAAGTAAATTTTACAAAATTTAAAAGAGAGTATAAGTGTAGACTTCCAGTTTTGAAATACAAAGGGTACACTCTTCTGTTAGTTCTAAGTATATTTACTGAGAGGTAGAAAAAAATTTCAACAAGAGTTGATGAAACAAAGAAAAACGATGAAATGAATAGAAATTAGTCTGGCATTAAGAGCAAAATTATAACCGAAAATTGTCTTACTAGACCAAAGGTGATTTCTTAAAAAGGAATAGACATTTTTCCAACAGTCTAGAAATGCATAGACCCTTGAATTGTTTAATAATCCAATCAATGAAAGGATCGGGTCACCAGACACATGGGGAAAAGATTGGTATTTCTTACTATTTAATGTAAAAACTGAGAGCAAAGAGGAGAAGCCAAGATGAGGCAGCTAATTACTAAGCCAACAAGACATTCCCAGTGCAAGAGAGATTTGGTATTACCACAAAACCACACATGGCATTCCTACAGTCTCATTATCACAAAGGAAGGGAAATCTGTGATAGTGCCTTTAAATTCACAACATCTACAAACATTTACATGATATTCTAAGTGAGCCTGAAGCAGAAATGTCCAAACTGTCAGTAAGTGCACAAAAATATTTGACCAAATATGTTAGAGATACGGCGGAGATCTCCGTGTTCTCCTTGAATGTATTACTGTGTCAGCTCCATTTGGAGGTGTTACCTAGAGGATGCTGTTCAGAAAAATAATGAAAAATATTTTAGTCATGTGATCAAAAACCATAGAGTATTGCATCATTTTTCTGGATTTTGTTGTGTTCACGGCATCGATCAGCATTTTAAAGATTTAGAATTTGCTGTTATTTCTTCAGTTGTTCTAAATAGTGACTTTCAAAGCTTATTACCTTGTACGAACCACTTACTCTTCTTTTACTTTTTAAAAATTTTCCCAAAGGTCGGGTCTGGTGGCCACACTTTTGATCCCAGCTCTCGGAAGACAGAGGAGACAGAGGCAAGCGGATCTCCTTAAGTTCAAGGCCAGGTTCATTTACACAGTGAGTTCCAAGCAAGCCAGGGCTACACAGTCAGACCCTGTCTTAATTTTTTTTCTCCCTTAAGTGGAAGCATACACACTTTAGTTTTCAAAAGTCTGGAATCCCTAAAAAGGGCACAATTCTAAAAGTCCTGGCTTCTTCTTGGGGTTGTGACATGTACAGGGACAGGAAGTATAGTAGTTGGACCATTACTGCCAGGCCCAGGGCTGCAGGATCCCAGGGGAAGAATCGTATCACCTCTGTGCCATTGATCCCATGGTCCTCCACTTACCAGGCGTGAAGCAGTTTCCGGGAGTGTTAACGTGTGTTCATGCAACAGGTTCATAAGGAGTGTGAAGCTCTGTTGCTGCAAGTTTTATTCTCCAGATGAAAACTGATGGTAAAGGGTGATATCAAGAAACCGAACCACGCTGAAGGGCTTATTGACACCACAGTCTCTCATCATGATACAGTAAGGGGGTCCTGGGGTCCCTGAGGGTCCCTGACTGTTTTTCACTAATGCTGGGGTGTGGGTGTGTGGAGGAAGCTTTCCTGGCATGCATGAGGTCTGGACTAAATCCATACCACGCCCACAGAAGCCGAATACCAGCCTTAGGATCACGGGTTCATGGAGGTTGGCTGGTAGTTTTCATCTTCCTCCCCACTACTCTCCCTTCAGAGAAGCCTCGTCCCTCTAGGCTACAGGTCTGCACAGATCTCTTTTGTAGAAAGCCCTTCCCCTTTCTCTTCCTCAATCAGCAGGCAGCTCGAATGCGGTTTATTCCAGAAGTCGGCACGAGTACCCGCCATGCTCCAGCTACCGTTTGTCTTAGTTCCTTTGGCCTGGGTCACTTGCAAATGACAGACATGCGTGGTGGTTTTACAGTTCTGGAGGTTAGGAGGGCAGAGTCTGATGTGTCTGTAGTTCCAGTGAGGGCCCCTTCCTGATTCTCACGTGGTAGAAGCGTGAACGCACTCCTGTGATACACTACACTAACCTCATTCAGTTGGGATTTGTCTTGTGACCTAATCACTTCCCCAAAGACCTACCACTGAATACCATCACCTTCACAGGCGGGATTTCAGCATGGGAATTTGGGGAAGATACAGCATAATGGAAGACCACACATTCCTTTCTTCCACTTTCTGTCTTCCTCTCTGGGAAAATAATGCTTGCTGTCTGCCTCAAAATGTGTGTGTGTGTGTGTGTGTGTGTGTGTGTGTGTGTGTGTGTTTCTCCTTCTAGGGCTGGGAAACACTTGATGGTAGGATCTAAACATGACTCACTATATCCTTATATGTCTACAAAGTACCTGTGCTGAATAAGCACACTCAAAAGGAGCACCTACATCGGCGGGGAGCATTAATTTCTCTTTTCAAGGACCCCACCTAGGTTCTGACACAAAGCAACCACACAAGAAATAAGAAATAGTAATGGTTCCACAACTTCCAAGATAGGCCTAGCACGGGCCAGACCTGAGGAGGGGGCAATGTGGAGTTATGCTCAGGATTATGGATTCTGAAGCTGGCTTACCTTTGACTCCTGCTCAGTCACTCTGTGATCTCGAGAAGGTGGTAACCTTTACACAGAACAGATTTCTCATTGAGGAAAAGGGCAGCAGTTGTAAACATGTGGACCAGGACCTGGGATACAGGTAAAGATGCTGGTCAGCGCTGATATTACTGCTGCTGCCTGTATCATCTAGTGATGAACACAGTACCATGAGGACACTTGCCACCCACTCCTTGAGGCCTCTGAGAACCCAGCTCTCCTAGTACGGCTGCACGAAGGGCTATCATATATCACACAATAAGAAATAAAAGGTGTGTTCTCTATCTCCTCCTTCTGCTCCCCGGCATTCAGCCTTTAAAGCCCTTGAATCTCCACACAGTTAAGTGGCTTTCAGTTGCTAGTGAGAGGACTGGTGGCCAGGTTGCCTCAGGATAGGGTCTGGTAGTCAGAAGGACCAACCCTGTGATCAGAGGATTGGAACTTCCACTTTGGGTTTCCAGAAGATAGGGGAGGAGCAAGGCCCAGAATCATTGTGGGCCAGTGAAGTATCCAATCACACCTAAGATGTAAGGCTTCTATCCAAACCCAAGAGGACAGGCTTAAAGAGACGCTAGGCTGCTGAATGTGTTGGAGGTGTGGGGAGAGTGGGCACCCAGTGAATGCGTGGAAGCCCTGTGCCCCTCTATCATACCTTGCTTTATGCATCTCTTCCATTCAACTGATCCTGAGGGGATTCTTTGTGTGTGTGTGTGTGTGTGTGTGTGTGTGTGTGTGTGTGTGTAACAGGCAAATGTAAGTTAAGCATCTCCTTGAATCCTCTTGACCTTAAAGGCAGATGACTGACTGCCGAAAGGCAGCTGTGGGGACCTCTGGCATGTGCATGTGGCGACTGGAAATTGTTATCCAAAGTGGCAGCAATCTCAAGAGCCACACACCTCGTGATGTAATCACAGCATCTGCGCTAACACACACACACACACACACACACACACACACACACACACACACCTTGAGGTCTCTGTGCTGCTAAGTGTAGAGGATACAGAAACATTGGTGATTTTCCCTGTAGCCAGGCTGTCATTCCCCAGGACCCCTCAGAATGCACAGCTCCCTTCTCACCTGTGGGCTCAGTGGACCACAGCATGGAAAGCACACAGCTGCTTTTGTTGCAGCCCAAGGTACACCTGGGACCTGAGGGAGGTTAAGGGAATCCGCAGCCAGCTAAATGAGAGCAGCTCGGAGTGACAGGGGGGGTCAAATGGGCTTGCACCCGGTGAGGAAGCAGGCTCTGGAAAGCCTGGCATTCAAGCTGAGCCCATAATACCTTTTGTTGTGGTTGCTATGGAAACAATTAGCTGTCTATTGCTGTGTAACAAAATGCCACACAACTTAGTGGCTTAAGTAACCACTTTCTATTATCTGGAAATGTTTGTGGGTCAGGAATTCGGGGGTGGTTTGGATGCGTGGTTCTCTGGCTCAGGTCTTTCCTGAGGGAGTCGTGCCAATTAGCTTGACCGGGCTGGTGGGTCTGCTTCCAAGGCTCAGGCACTCCGTTCCTTACCAGTGGACCCCTCCCCGAGACGGCAGCAATCTTCCTGAAGAGTACATGCGCCACAGGAGAGAGCAAGGCAGAATAACAAATGTTTCTATAGCCCATCCTTGAAAGTCATATCCCGTCATTTCCACTGCGTCCTACTGATTAGCAGTGAATCACGCGGAACAATCCACACTCAAGAGGAGAAAAATTAGTCAGTCTGCATTGGAGGAAGGCATTTCAAGAATTTATGGGCTTATTTTAAAACCGTCCCAAGCCTCTTTGATGGCCTTGTACGTGGCAGGCAGAGTGTGGACATGTTTGTAACCACCAGTGAGCCCAAGCTTGACCACCTTTGTAAAGTTGCTCAAACCACAGAAGTCACCTCACTTGTCCATCCCTGGGAGGTAACTCAGCCCAGGACAATACAGACTCATTAATCACTGTACCTTGTCAGTGAGGCCTGGCTGCCCATACCCCAAACCCTTGCTCACTTTCACCTCCTCTAACACCATTAAGAGCCTTCTCTGGAGGCCATGGTCTATCAGGTTGGAGAGTGGGGGGATGGAGAATGAGCCCTGCCACACACTCAGGAGGCCTCATCCCATACCAGCCGGCTCTGCCAATCCCCTTTAGACTGAAAGGGAATGAGCTAAGAGGTAGCTGCCACTCAGTAAATGAGCCATCTGATGAAGGAATGAACACTGCTCTACTGTAGGGAATGCTGTTCATTGTCAGCTGTCCACGCTCACACAGGCTCAGAAGATGTGGCCCTCCTTCATTGCAAGCCACAGGCCTATATAGCGCTGGCTTGTTTGTGTTTGTAAGCGATTGAGGCTGAATTGTTATTGGGCAGAACTCTTGGGTCCTGAAGTTTGCATAATTAAAGATTAGTTTTGTTTAACAGTCAGATTACTGTGGCTGAGATGGGGCACAGTTCAAAATGGTCCGGTGGGGAAAAATATGTATGCCACACAGTAGACTTGGTTTACCTTCAGCATGTGTCTCCACTTGGCTCTTATTCTGAGTCAGGAAGCATGCATGTGTGCATGTGTCCCTGCCTGCCTGCATGCATGCATGTGAGCACGGAGTTAAAGTTCTAGGTTACAATTTATCTGTTTGGAGGAAATTGAAAAAAAAAATGGGGTAGAGGCTGTATGTAGCTAAGGAGGGGAGATGGGTAAACACAGGAGAATAGGGGTAAAATAATAGTAAAGATGTCTGAAAAGTCAAAAGGAAGCTTACTATTAATGCCTTACTATTTCTATTGCTGTGCACCATGACCAGGACAACTTATAGAATGAAACTTTTAATTTAGTGCTCTCTGTTCCAGAGGATGAGTCCATGACCATCATGGTGAGGAGTATGGCAAGCAGGCACGGCGCTGGAGTAGTAGCTAAGAGTTTACATCTTTTTCGATAGGCACAAAGCAAAGAGAATAACAAGGAATGGCCTGGGTGTTTGAAACCTTAAAGTCCACCCCTAGTCACACCTCCTCCAACAAAGCCGCACCTTCTAAACCTAGGTCTGGATTGCTGAAGACATCATGCACTTTCCACACAGGGCACAGATGGGGCCCAACCTTCAGATCTTCCAAAGAACTAGAAAGTGGTAGCCCTATACAGCAGAGAAACACGTGTCACCCGGCCAAGAAGTCTCCTAGAGGGCATCTCCGCCTTTGCAATATCATTTTGAAGTGGTAGGCAGACACACTGACCACCTTTTAAACACATACCCTCAGCCCAGGTTTGCAGGGCATCCAGGCATTTGCCCTATTGAATCATTTCACTCAGCAGCTGTAGACATAAAGCCCCCAAGCAGCCTGGAAACCATGGATTTGAGGATTTCTAGGGATCCTCCCACCTCTAGCTCGGACCTACTGTGACACAAGGAGGGAGGAAGGAACTGTGGGAGGTTAAAGCAGCTTTGGGAGCACTGAGCTAACAAAGGCTACATTGCTCACCATTGCCTGCTACCCTGTAGAACTTACAGACATATTTGAATGGGAAATCAACCTCTCTCTAAATTCAAATATTGTAGCCATCATTCCTGGGGCTCTCAATAGTCAAATACAAGCCTATTTGGGCATGAAAATAATGGTATTAATTTGCTATAAGCTATTAAAGATAATAACTCACAACTCTATGTCTATGTAAAGAACTAGATAAACTGAAGACAAGAAAGGGCTCTCCATTAGGCCAACTTATAGATACAGAAGAGAAAAAAACCAACAAAATTAGAAAACTGCCATTGGCATTCATTGATGAGTTTATTCAAGGGTAGATTCTAGAACAAATGGGTGAAAATTTGATGAGAAATCTAATATATGATCTCATGGAGTATTTCTGTAAGACACTTGGTAATGATCAATGGAATAGTAGTTAATTTACCAAGAAACATCATAGAAACCATACGACCTGTGCCGTAGATGGTAAGATCACCATTTGCATTCGGTAGAGTGCAGAAAGAACACAGTTACTCCTCAGTGTGATTCCTACCAAGTCCGGGACCTGAGGCCTTAGAGGAAACATCAGAGAAGCAACTGACTTGTGCACATCCCAAGCACCCATATCTCTGAAAACTAGTGATAATCAAGGAGTGGCTACACATAAAAAGTTCAAAGAAAAGCAATAAATGGACTAGGGGTGTCATGTGTTGTCTCTAAGACCAGAAAGGAAAGGAACACAAAGATGTCATTGTGGCTGTATTTCTAGAAAAGATATTGGGATAATTAGAAAAAAAGTGGGTGCATCTACAGCTATACACTGTGCCAGAACCATGCAAAGACTGTCCTCGTTTGGGGAAGGTGCACTTGGGGACACAACAACAATAACTTCTTCTCTGTCTCTCTGTCCCTCTCTGTCTCTCTGTCTCTGTCTCTCTGTCTCTGTTTCTGTATCTCTCTCTTTGTGTGTGTGTGTGTGTGTGTGTGTGTGTGTGTGTGTGTGTGTGTGTGTAGAAACAGAAGTAATAAAACAAATGTACTTCAAAGGAGAGTATATAGTAAATCTTCTTCACTTGGGATATTTTTCTCTGTAGGTGTGAAATTATTTTTAATGGTTGGTAAAAAAAAATTAAAAATAAAATACCCTCATGTGGGTCATCTTCATTCACATCCTAGTGTGAGTTGATATAATTAGATTTCTATTGAACTTGTCAAGAAAGGAGATTTAACAGGATTTCCTGGTTTCAGGGCATGCTACAGTTTCTCTTCTGTGGCTATGATCAAATGCCAAGATAAAAGTAATCTATGGAAGGAGTGGGTTTGGTTTGGGTAATAGTTCTGCCATTGAGGGAATATCGAGGCAGTAGGAGCTTCCAGCAACTGGTCACATTGTAATGACAAAAACAGAGAGCTAGGATTAGAGAGCTGGCTCAGCAGTTAAGATCACTGACTGTCCTTGCAGAGGACCCAGGTTCGAATCTCATCACCGACATAGCATCTCACAACCATCTGTCACTCAAGTTCCAGGGAATGGGACAGACTCTTCTGAGCTTCTCAGCACTGAGTTCCCAAGGTGTGTAGCTATACCTGAAGTCACAATACTCACACACAAAACAGATCTTTAAAAAAACAAAACAATAACAACAACAACAACAACAGAACAATGAATGCTTGCTAATGCTTAGTCGGATTTCTCCATTGTATAGTCCTATCCTTTGCCCAGGAAATGCAGAACACGATTAAAGTGGATCTTGGCTCATCAGTTACTGTAACCATGATAATCTCCTTGGCAGGCATACTCAGAGGTCCATTTCTCAGGTCTTGCTAGGTACTGTCAAGTTGACAATTAACACTAATCCTGTTGGGGGTGGAAGATCAGTGAGAATCGGGTCTCACTTTAAAATGTCAAATTTCAGCATCTAAAAACAGAGTCTAACAAATCATTGTAGGTCACAGGAAGTTTAAGAAGAAAGGGAGAGTATTCGCTTACTTTTAAGCTTACTTTTAAGCACGAAAGACAACTGTTAACTCTCAGTTACATTGGAAGGCAACTAGGGCAGGCAGCTTCTCTGTCCATTCATCCAGGTGGCCCCATTCACACTTGTCCAGCTGCCCCTTGACTTAGCAGCCTGGGGGCTTCCTGAGTGAAGGTTCCGGACACCCTGAGCCAGTCCACTGGCGTGTCTTAAAAGTTGCCTCAGGAATGTATCTACAAGTCTATACTTGTAAGTACCTAGCACAGTTCTCTACTGGGTTGGGACATGGCCCTCTTTTATGGAAGACATAGATTCTGGCTCACAGATGATCACAGAACCACCATGAAAACATCTGCTAAACAAAGGGCTGGGGTTTTTTTGTTGTTGTTTTTTGTTTTGTTTTGTTTTGTTTTTCTATACCAGGGTTGTTAAGGTCAGAGCCTGGTCCCCGGCAGCCCCAGTAATTTAGGATAAACCACTCATTCTCAATGGGCCAATTAAACAGCCAAGAAAAAAAGCAGAGAACAGGGGTTTATTTAATATGGGCTTAATGGGAAGAAGGACATGTAAAGAGACCTAGTGTCTTCACTCTGGTCCATTTCCAAGATTCTAACATGAGGTTGTGGTTTACACATAGAGCAAGAGGTGTAAACACCAGAGCAGTCCCAGACAAGGGATGGTCCCACCCAACATTGACCAATCTCTCCACAAGGTGGTCTAACATGTCATAGCTGTGTGAAATATTTTCTTAGGTTTCAGCCATTTCCTTTTTTCCCACCATAAGATTTCTAGGGAAATTCCAATTTTGTGTGACCAGTGTTTCTAGTCTGATGGTTCCTGTCAGGACTGTTACAGTGCTACGTGGCAGTGGAAATGCCTACGGTTAATTCATTGTTGGTGTATTTTTGGATGTAAGGATCTGATCCAGTCCATAAGAAGAATAATGTTACAGACGAGGAAACGATATAAGATCATCAAGCCACTCCAAAGCAAGCTTCATCTCTAAAGTAGTGACTGACCTGCTTCAGAGAAGCCAGTCAAGGTCACTTCTGATTTTTTGAAATGAATGAGCATAACTGGATGGAGGAAAAATTTAAGAGACAGCACAGTCATATTCCCAGGCTATAGCAAACACATCTTAGGAATATGCTAAGCTATAAACTGATTCAAGACATCTTATACATACCTGCTGCTCTTATTTTCCCACATGTATGTTTGATGTCCATCCCATACTATATCCAAATTAAAGGATTAAGCCCATGCCCAAGCAAATAATTGAAATTCTGACTGATCTTAGAGTTTTTGTCTCCATCTATCAACAGGCAAAGTACCACCAGGACAGAGTTTACTCAGTCCTTTCTACAAAGTTAAAACCCATGGAGAGGGCGGGCCCTGAGGAGTACCAAGGGGCCCCAGGAAGAATGGGCTTTCCGAATGGGCTTTCCCAAACCTGTATTAAATAGTTTACGTCTCCACATCTCACCATCTATGCCTTTGATGACAAGCTTTCCCAAGCAGCTCTGTGAGAGCAGCAGAACCCTGATTATCCTCAGCACCTCCTGCTGTATAAGGTGAAAGAACAAATCTTGGTGATTTTTTTTTTTACAGGGCCCTCTGGGAGTCCCAAAATAGATGGATGTAAAAGATATCCCGAAACATCCTTCTCCTCTTAAGAGTTCTATATTTGGACCTGATTTTGAGAAGGTAAAAATAATAAAGTTGTCAGAGGGGATTGGACATCTGATTTAAAAGGGATTACGGGTGCTTGGAAATGTCATTTAGCTTTATTTAACCGAAATAGCAGTGACTTTTTTAAACCATAGAAAGTAAACACGGTCATAAAACAACACACATACACCTTAATAATGGCAATAGTTTCCTCAGAATTGCCAAGGATGAACAGAGAACTAGGCAGATGGCACAGACATCAGTGACTCACATACTCTGTAGTGTCAGCAAGGGAGGGCAAGGAGTCACAGAATGTAAGGCAGGCTTTACCTAAATGATAACACATCTTGAGGTTTTCTTAGGAACCAGGCACTATGAACTAAAGCAAGCCAAACACCAGCTTGTGTGTTATCACGCTCTTTGATACTCAGGAACACCTGACACTGTTACACACTCTTCAGGTCCCATAATTAATAGGTTAAAATTAATCTCATGCTAATTTGAATTATGACATTTGTACTGGCTGGTTTTGTGTCAACTTGACACAGGCTGGAGTTATCACAGAGAAAGGAGTTTCAGGTGAGGAAATGCCTCCATGAGATCCAGCTGTAAGGCATTTTCTCAATTAGTGATCAAGAATGGGAGGGCCCATTGTGGGTGGTACCATCCCTGGGCTGGTAGTCTTGGGTTCTACAGGAAAGCAAGCTGAGCAAGCCAGGAGAAGCAAGCCAGTAAGGAACATCTCTCCATGGCCTCTGCATCAGCTCCTGCTTCCTGACCTGTCTGAGTTCCAGTCCTGACTTCCTTTGGTGATGAACAGCCATGTGAAAGTAAGCTGAATAAACCCTTTCCTCCCCAACTTGCTTCTTGGTCATGATATTTGTGCAGGAATAGAAACCCTGACCAAGACAAAAATTGGTACCAGCATAGTGGGGTATACCTGGGACAACCTGACCATGTTTTGGAGAGGATTGTAGAAGGGCTTTGGAAGTTTGAGCTAGAAGAGCCATTGGTTGTTAAGAAATCTGTGGGATTTTCTGTAGGAGCTTGGAAGATCATGTTGAGAACAGTGCAGAAGATGGAGGCCTGGCTTGTGAAATTTCAGAGGGAAGATTAAAGACTCTTATCAGGGCCATGTTGTTTTGATTGTGAAGATTCCGTGGTTTTGGTTAGCTGGGGCTGAAGAATCAGCTGTGATTAACAAGGTACCAGAACTACTAAATGAAACCTTTGCATTTCTGGGACTACTGATGATTCTTAGCTGGAGCTAAGAAATTATCGGTGATTAAGAAGAGATCAGCATCACTCAGGTGACACCTTCTAGGAAGAAGAACACAAAGAGGCTGTATTCCAGAGATAGCCAAGGTTGTACCTTGTGCTGCAGCAGTACTTGGTAATGTGTAAGAGTCACCCAGGTGGTACTGGTTTTGAAGGCATGAAGGGGTCATGAAGAACAGCCGAGGCTCTGCACAATGAGAGGCCATGGAAAGTCACTGGTGAAGGTGTAGCCTCAGTTTGCAATTGATGGCCCAGGACTGAAGGGGTCATGCAAAGGAATTGAGGCTTGGCACCATGAAGAGAGCCTATGAGAGGCTATTGGTGAAGCCTAGTTACAGCAGAAGACAGCAGTGTTTTGGAAGATGCCAGTACCATGAGAGTACCACCAAGAACAGCAGCAGCAGTGGGGTACAGGCATCTGGAGCCTAGAAGACAAGGTGTGTACTACAAAGGGCAGAGCTGGAGAAGTGACACAAATCCTTAGAAGAATGCAGAAGATCATGAGTGGATCCCAGACTTTAGACAGTTGGAGTTTGCTTTTGCTTTTGATTGTGACTGTGCCCTGATACTTTTCCCTCTTGAAGGAAGAAAGTATTTTACTGGTGCCCACAGTTTAGAGACTTTTAATTGTAAAAAGACTTTGAATTTTAAAAGAGATTAGATATTTTAAAGAGATTAAAATTTTAAGAATTTGCAAAGACTGGGACTTTTAAAGTAAGTTAGATCTTAGGGATGAATAAGAAAGTAAGGAGGGGTTAAGGCTTAATATTGATGTGTTTGTGTGTCAAGTTGACAAGGGGTCAATTGTACTGGTTGGTTTTGTGTCAACTTGACACAGGCTGGAGTTATCACAGAGAAAGGAGTTTCAGGTGAGGAAATGCCTCCATGAGATCCAGCTGTAAGGCATTTTCTCAATTAGTGATCAAGAATGGGAGGGCCTGTTGTGGGTGGTGCCATCCCTGGGCTGGAATTATTCTTGGGTTCTGAAAGAAAGCAAGCTGAGCAAGCTAGGGGAAGCAAGCCAGTAAGGAACATCTCTCCATGGCCTTTGCATCAGCTCCTGCTTCCTGACCTGTCTGAGTTCCAGTCCTGACTTCCTTTGGTGATAAACAGCAATGTGGAAGTAAGCTGAATAAACCCTTTCCTCCCCAATTTGCTTCTTGGTCATGATGTTTGTGCAGGAATAGAAACCCTGACTAAGACTTCCTGGTTACATGCAACGCAGACCTTGTCACCATCTTCAAATGAAGACCAGTGCTTTAGTTTTAAAATGTACTTAGTTTTAGTTTTTAGTACAGTATCAACAGCTATCATCTAAGCAGACAAAGCTACTTGGGGCATCCTAGATACGTTTTGGGGTATAAGGAGGTCCTGAGACTAGAAAGTTGAAGGCTTAATTCTCTAAATAAACTGCCACAGTACAGTGCTGGGTGCTCAGTATGTAAAATGTGTGGGTCCAAGAAACCACAAGCAAGAATTCACTGCTGCTTTCTACCAGCCCATGTGTGGAGCTTGTTCCCACCTCGATGCTGAGAAGCTCTGCCTCTCCATCTGGGCCAGCTATGCTAATGGAGGGCCACTTGTGCTTCCTTCTGTCAATGACAAGCAAGAAAAAGAGTCACTGTCCTGACTGCGTACAAAGAAGAGGTCCAGCAAGGGCAGGGAGGAAAATGATTGACAGCCACATTTAGACATAAATGGAAGGTAGTTGTCTTGGTATTAAGGTTCAGACCCTTGAGTGTTAGAAGCCTGGATGCCACTTGAGGCAAACTAACTGTCCTAACACAGCTGCCAACCGTGAGGAAGGGGCTTTGAATAGTGCTCAAGGAGGGGACCTATGTGTACAACCTCTGTATGATCTGCAGTGTGAACTGCTGTCCCTTGTACTTTCTTTTGTTATGATGTGCCCCCCCCCCCCCAAATAAAGAGCAACCAGAGATCCAGAGAATACAATATGCAAAGCAAATGATCAAGCAGCATGAGGTGTGGTCTGAGGCTGCCTTGGTGACATCCCTTTGCCCTCTGGAAGGCTACTGTGGCGATGCCCCCATTACCCTCTGTGAGGCTGAAATACCTTGTAGTAGAACCAATTTAAACATCCCTGACTAGCTTACAAATAAATGAGACTCAGAATGTGGTGATTTTATTTGGCTTTGACAATTACTGGTAACGCTGAATCTGCTCTTCTAACTGCTGGTCTAGCTACCTCCCCAGTGGTATAACCGAGATACATGCTGTTTCTCCTGACCATGTGTTCATGGTTCATCTTCCCTCATGGCAGCTTCCTCCTCTTCTCTCAAGTCTTCCTCCTTCTCTCTCTTCTATGTCTCCAACCCCAAACTCTCCTACCTCTAATCTCCCCAGTAATTGGCTGCAGTCAATTTTATTTAACCAATAGTTTTAAACCAAGGAACAAGGTTTGCACAACAAAAGCTTGTAACCTTGAGAATTCACTTGTAGAACTAGACCTTGGGGTACAGCATTTAGCATTACAATATATAGCAACAGACCAAACCTCAACAGTGCCCGGCCTTCCAGTTGTGGGTTGGGATTCTTAAGAACTAGAGATATCAGTTAGCCCCCTAAGAATTGCCCTCAACCAAGGAGATCCTGCCATGCTTTCTAAACTAGAGGACAAATCAGGGGATGGGACTTGTGAGTACCTGACCCCTTGCCTCAACATAGGACACTAAAAGCATGTCAGCTGCAGAGATGTGTATGATGCATCTCTGCTGTGAGTACAACAGAGCCTTAGCCTCCCCCACTGCTACCATAGCTCCTCAGTGAGGCAAAGTTGAGAATGTCACTCCCATGCTTCACTCTCAGAATCTGCTTCCTGAAGATTCGCCCCATGGTGGGGCTTCTTCACTATCCTGCTTTACTGCAGTTTCACACAGTTTAATATGCATATGCCAAAGTGGTGTGCATCCATGCCTGTGTGCATGGGGGTGCACATGTATGAAGGCTGAGGTTGTTAGTGTTAGTTATTTTCCCCTTTATTCATTGAGGCAGGGTCTTTAAATGAACACAGATCTTGCCAGCAAGAGATAGTGTGACTATGCACCTTACTGCAAGGTTCTCCTGTCTCTGCCTCTGGGTGGAGGAATTGCAGGCATGTCCCCGATGCCCATTTGGCATTATGTAGATTCCAGGGTTCTGAACTCTGGTCCTCAAACTTTTATGGAAAGTACTTTATCCACCAAGCCATCTTCCAGCCCTCATAATTAAAATACTTAAAATTTCCACATACAGAACACCCAGAGGAAGCTCCACTCCCAGGTGCTCTGATATACCCAGGATCAGAGGTAAGCAGGAACCAACATCTGGGAGTAACTGGGACTAGCGGGACCAGGCACACAGGAAGTCCACCAGCCTAGTGACTCGGGTTCCTTCCGGTCTCTCTGGGCTGGGTTCCAGAGCAGACCTTGGGCACAAGCTCTGCAGCCAGTCCCACAACACCCAGAGGAA
>NW_022196894.1:20422059-20443302 GCF_008632895.1 Mastomys coucha | reverse complement strand
TTTGTTGTTATAATATTTTATAAATTTTAAGGAATATGACAAAAAAGATATTGTAGGTATTGAAGGGGCGGTCTATGGGAGGAGAAGTGGTACAAAAGGGGAACAAGAATGTGATTCAATTCTATTTACTTAAAATATGTTTTTAAATGTTAACATATTCAGATAAATTTTAATCATGTAACTTTTCTCATAATGCAATAAAAGTTAAAAAATAAATGTATAAAAAAATTCCACATACAGGCATATCTATCCTTTTAATCTTAATTGTGTGTGTGTGTGTGTGTGTTATGTGGCATATCTGTGCTTGGGGGAGCATATATATTTGTGAGTACATGTGAAAGCTAAGAATAGATATCAGGTGAATTCCCATGTACTTTATTATTGAGACAGGCTCTTTCACTGAACCTATAGCTCATCATTTTAGCTAGATAGGTTGGCCAGCCAGTGAGGCCCCTGCACCCACCTCTCCCCACACTTCTAGCAATAGGCTTGCAAGTGCCCATCTGCTGTACTTGGCTTTTTTTTTCTTTTAAAGATTTATTTATTATATATAAAAGTGCACTGTAGCTGTCTTCAGATACACCAGAAGAGGGTGTCAGATCTTGTTATGGGTGGTTATGACCGCCATGTGGTTGCTGGGATTTGAACTCAGGACCTTCAGAAGAGCAGTCAGTGATCATAACTGCTAAGCCATCTCTCCAGCCCCAAATACTTGGCTTTTTAAAACAAGGATACTGGAGAGCCTAACTAAGATCCTCATGTACGCACACCAAGCACTTTGCTCACAGAAGTGTTTCCCCAGAGCTGAGGAAATATAGGTGAAATTTAAAAACATTGCGTTCAGGTAGTTTGGGAGCTGCTTGCATGAGTAAAAAGCAAGTTTCTTTATAATGAAACATTTTAGTCCTCTAAATATACTGTTCTGCCTCTCCAGAAGGACCCTTCTAGTAGAAAATTCTTTAAATCCCCTGTCACTTTTATTTTTTTTTTACTCTCATGTGTATAGGTGTTTTATCTGTGTACCGGGTATGAGCAGAGGCCAAAAGAGGGTGTTGGATCCCTTGGGACTGGAGTTACAGATGATTGAGAAGCTGCCATTGTGGGTGCTGGGAATCACACCCAGGTCCTACAGGGGAGGGAGGGTAGCCAGTGAGTGCTCTTAGGCACGAGCCCTCTCTCCAGCCCAGGAAATAAAATTCTTCTTGAAGTCATGAATTAATTTTTTTCATGTGTTTTCTTGTTTCTTGTGTACCCGTAGGCCTAGCCGTACAGGTTGTAACCACCACTTTGCCTGCCAGATAACTGAGACATACATTCTGTCTTAGTCAGGGTTTCTATTCCTGCACAAACATCATGACCAAGAAACAAGTTGGGGAGGAAAGGGTTTATTTAGCTTACACTTCCATGTGCCTGTTCATCACCAAAGGAAGTCAGGACTGGAACTCAAGCATGTCAGGAAGCAGGAGCTGATGCAGAGGCCATGGAGGGATGTTCCTTACTGGCTTGCTTCCCCTGGCTTGCTCAGCCTGCTCTCTTATAGAACCCAAGACTACCAGCCCAGGGATGGCACCACCCACAAGGGGCCCTCCCTCTTGATCACTAATTGAGAAAAAGCTCCACAGCTGTACCTCATTGTGGCACCTCCCCAACTGAAGCTCCCTTCTCTGTGATAACTACAGCCTGTGTCAAGTTGGCACACAAAACCAGCCAATATACCTTCCAACCCCACTAGGATGAACAAGGCCATTCAGACAGTTAAGTGGTCCATGCTGGCTACAAAAGCGTCTTAGTGGCTGCAGTCCATTCTTGTCTGGTCAGCATATGAACCCTTCTTCTTGCCTCTCAGTGAGCATCTTCCTTGTCTTGACGTTGATGGTCCTGGATACACACAACTGTCCCCTCAGCTGCTGCTCACTGTAGTCTCTGTGTCTCCACCTCTGGCAGCCAGGTCCCATGCTCTGGGCTTTTCTGAAACAGCTCTCTACTCATGTCTTACATGCCACTGCCTGTGTAGCTGAGGAAATTGAAGCCCACACTTAGGGACAATTAGCTGCTACTCAAAAAGAATGCGTGTGCTATTTTTTATTTTATGTGTTTGAGTGTTCTGCATTTATGTGCACCATATGAATGCCTGATGCCTGCAGAGGTCTTCAGAGAATTCTGGATCCCCTGTAACTAGAGTTACAGATGACTGTAAGTTGTGTGAGTGCTGGGAATAGAATCGGGGTCCTCTGCAAGAACAGCAAATGCTCTTAACTTCTGAGCCATCTCTCCAGCCCCAGTTAGAAGCCATTTTGATTGGCATCTTTTGTGGGGAGCCGTGAAGGGGAGAGGCATTCGCCATGACAAGATGGCGCCTACTTCCGCTGTCGAGTAAACAACTGTTTGCGCATGTGCGTAGAGAACTGTTTGCGCATGTGCGTAGAGTGAAAAGACGCCATGTCACGGCCCATCCCGGGGCGTTACATAGGGTAATGAGCGAACAGCCAATTATGAGCAGACACGCCACGCTGTGGGCAGATACCCTGCACTGTGGTGTATATAAGCAGTGCGGATTTTGGGTTCGACCCCTTTTTTTCCCTATGGATGGAGACAAATAAAACGTTGCTGCAGAAGGAACCTAGTGTCCGCGTGTCTTCTTCCCGGCGAGAAGACTGCGCGGGCTACAATCTTTAAAAGTTAAAAGTGTCCTAGAGGATGCTAATGAGCACAATGTGTGTGTAAGTCATCTATAAAAGCTATTTGAGCAGATACCTACATTTACTTTTAACAAATTGCCAAGTAACAGAGATATTGAAAATCAATTCAAAGAACTCCACACTGCCTCAAAATTGAAGTCAACATTTTGAAACATCAGCACACAACAGTGCTTGTTTCTGAAGATTAATTATACTGAACCAGTAGAAGAGGTCATTAATGGATTAGGGAGGCTCCTCACATGCCCAGCCCACAAGTACCCTTCAGAGAAGGGACTCTAATGGATTTGTTTTCTGCACCAATTGCCGTGGCTCTTATCAGAGGAACCATGGGGTATGATTCTGACCTCACATGAAATACTAGGAAGGCTAAATACTGTGAGGAAAGTCAGCATTTGTCCCTCCCCAGTGGAGGCGTTCCATTTGGATGGTAGCCACCTGACTCAGTCAAATGTTCTATTTTAAGAAATATAAATGTCAGATCTCCTCTAGTGAAGGCCTAACCCAAACAACATTGAACTTTTGTTCTCAGCTTTTGTTCTGGTTTTCCATTAGGTCTGGAATACTCAGTCTTATCATCATGTGGACCAAAAGTTACAGAGCACCAGAGGTGGTAATTTTTGCTACTCTGCCAACAGGAGTCTTCAAAGCAATTCTCTATACTAAAGGGAGGCTCTGCGGTTACCAGGAGACCTGAAGGATATAGCAACTAACCACTGAGTGATATAGCAAGCGGGTGGGGTGGGCATGAGAGCTGAATTCACTTGCCCCTGGACTGAAGGATGAGATGATCGCATCTTTCATGGTCTGTAGTACACTAATGAATAAAGCCTCCTGTTGTAGTCTCAGAATCCAGGGAAGTAGCCACCAAGACTGTGGCTTTGGGGCCATGACAGATGCTGTTTGGTGTGATGTGGTCCTGTGAGTACAGGTGGGCTACTTCTGAGGGTTAGGTGACTTGAGCTGGGAAATAAATCAACTGGCCCCGACTACACTGTTCCAGCTGGGTAAGATCGGCCCCGTGTAGGAAGTATTACTTAGGATTTGTTGTTGTCCAGGCACCTGCAGAACATGGTCAGAAACTGATGAGATTCAGAACTTAGAAGCTGAATTCTTAGACACCAGTGTTTATAGTTGATGCCATGGTCTTGACTCCCTAAAACCAGTAATCATGAAATCTAGACTGTTACCTGAGAAGTGTGAGATATGCCATGGTTAGAAGAGTCCCACTGCTCTGGTTTAGATTGATAATGTCTTCCAAAGACCCACATGCTTGACGGCTTGACCTCTGATCTGTGCTATTAGGAATGGAGCACTGTGCACTAGAAAGTGACCTCTAGCGAAAGGAAGTTACATCATTAGGGTTGTGCCCTTAAAGCAGGTATTATCTCCGAACCCTATCCTTTTTTTTATTTCCTGGCCATCATACAGAGACAAGGTCTCCTTGGCAACCTTTTGTGTACTTGACAAACTCATCCAGTGTAATGAGCTGCACCATGCTGTCCAGTGTAATGAAGCCAAGCAACCCTGGGCCAAAATCTCTCAAACTCAGATCCCAAGACTCAGCACTTTGTCAACCCCTCTCTGCAGTAGTATGCTGCAGGCCTGCTCCTCTTCACGCTAGATGCGGGTACATTTCTCCAAAGTAGCCTTTATTCCTTTGTGGGTGATTATCTCGGTACGTGGTCATAGTAATGGAACCCTATAACCTTTCCCAGCTGCAGGGCTCTTGCTTCAGTAGCTCAAGACCTTAAGTATCCAACGGTCCTACGGAGAAAATGATTGCCTTGACACCTATTTAAATAATGATGCCTCGGATGTCCATAAATACCATCTTTCAGCCTTTAGGCCTGTCAGCCAGATCCTGACCAGTTAGCACCTTCTTCCCAAGTCTGCAAAGATATGCCTATCCTATTTGCTGAAGAAATATGCTTTGTATTTTCCTTTATTTACTTTAAGCCAACTGGCTGTGTCTGTCCTATTGCATGTATTTGTAGCCCCTGGCCTACTCTACAGCATGTTTGTATCTTGTCCTAAAGCAAAGAGGCAGGATGATGTACAGCTGCTGCTGAGAGCACACAGGGACATAGACACACGCTCTGACTTCTTACTCTCCACTGTGACGTGGCTCTAGAACAGCAGTATTCAACTTTGTGTGTGCTGTGACCCTTTAATATAGTTCCTCTTGTTGTGGTGAACCCAACTGTAAACTTACTCTCCACTGTGACAGTGGTACTCAACCTTCCAAATGCTGTGACCCTTTAATATAGTTCCTCTTGTTGTGGTGTCTCTCAACTGTAAACTTACTCTCTGGTGTGACGTTATTCTAGAGCAGTGGTTCTCAACCTCCCAAATGCTGTGACCATTTAAGATACTTCCTCGTGTTGTGGTGATCCCCGTACATAAAAAGTATTCTGTCGCTTGCTCATATCTGTAATTTTGCTACTGTTATGAATCATAATGTAAATACCTGCACACAGGTCAAGAACCACTGGTCTAGAAACGGATCTGCACTTACCAGTAGCTTATCTAAAACCGAAGCATCAATAAACAGGGTGCCAATTCTGTCTTGAGACGGCTGCCACATTTTAAAATGTGTTTTTCATTGTGGGGTAGGAAGCAGAAAGATGGTAAGAACCAGAGAATCTGGGAGTTTGCTGTGAGATTCTGCCTCCTAGTAATGTGAGATGATACACCCATCAAGTATCACCAACATGACTGTCCAAACACGATCTCAGCAAAGACAACAGCAATATATATATATATATATATATATATACATGCCAACGTGGGTGGAGAAAAGCCCAGGTGGTCTCCACCTTGCACAAAGAACTGTAGGCAATGAAGGGATGCTGAGAGTGGGAGAAATAGTCTTCCCAAAGGAAGAGCACGCCAAATGGTCAGCTCTAAAAACACATATACCAGTAACATTATTCAGATTGAACAGATTGTATTTAGGGATATATATGTATAAACATATGGATATATGCATGCAATAACAATTGATGAACAAAGATGCCATGTATGGAGGAGGAGTGCATGGGTGGATTTGAAGGGAAGAGGGAGATGATGTAATAACATAATATTAAAGAGAAAAACATGTTCTTGTGTTTTCAATGAGGTGTGGAAGGGATATATGAGAGGATTCTCGAATGCGATGTCTGTGTTGACGCAATATCTGTGACGCTCTTTTTCTAAGAGAAGAATTGGGCTAAATAAACATCCCTAGACACAGTCCAAGGAAATACAAGCCCAGGAACGAGGCTGTATGTGAGCAGGGCCTCAGTTGACCAGGAGTTTACTCTTAGGAACAAATCCTTCTGTCTTTATAGGGAAGAGAAGAGGCCCACCAAGGAACATACAGAACATCAAACAAAGCTTGACTGGCATTCTCCCTGTGCTTCGCTTTCAGGCAGCTGTGAGTTGCATGGTTACATTCTACAATATTTGCTGAGGACCTCCATCTACTCACACTGAGGGAATCCTTGAGGATGATCCGTGAGACCGGCTTAAGAGGACCCCAGACCCCAGGGGATCAGAATTCCAAAGCTGAGATGTCTACAAGGGCTGAGTGGGCAGCATGAATAAATGGAGACCTGATCTAAGTAAAGGATAAGAGCCGCTGACATTCAGACTCTAACCCAAGAGGCACTGGGTAGCTGGGACCACTGTTGAGACCAAAAGGGACACTTACCACTCAGATCTAGCAGGTTTTTTCCATGAAGGCCCAGCACCAGATTTTGATTTTCTAGGAAAAGTTCTCATTTTAAATATTAATCTCAAGTATTGTTAAGAAAAATTCTTAAAGTTTTGCCTTGCAGAACTCCATAAAATGAATAAAACACCAGCTGGTAGTAGAACAAGCCTTTAATCTGAACACTTGGGAGGCAGAGGCAGGTGGATATCTGAGTTCAAGCCCAGCCTGGTCTACAGGGTGAGTTCTAGAACAATCATGGTTATACAGAGAAACCCTGTCTTAAAACACCAAAATGACCACATGAAAACAAAAAACAAAGCAAAAAATAAACAAACCAACCAAAACCAAAAACAAAAACAAACCAAACAAAAATAAGTGAATAAAATATTCTAGGGACTCCATTCAGTGCTTGGGCCTCAGCATGTGCCCTCAACATGTGCTCTAAGCCTCCTGTTAACTGTAACAAAATACCTGAAACAATATTTACAAAGAAAAAAGCTTCATTTTGCTTCATGGTTCTTGAGGTTCCGAGGTTGTATGGCTCCATCATTTTGTGCTTTCAATGATGTAACAGATCATATCGTGTGCCAACAAGGAAAAATAAGAGAAGGAAAAAATGGGGTCCGATAATAATCCACTTCAGACTCCGGCTTTCCAAAGACCTTGGAGTACTTCAAGATGTGGCTTCCACCACATCGCAGTAGAGACACCAGGAATCTGAGACTTTAGCTCATGAGCCTTTCAGGTCATTCAACAACCAAACCCACCAGGCCTAAGTCTTAGGTTTCTGTTTGTGGTCTCGAAGATTTGCGAGGGCAAAGGACATTTTGTCCTATCTGAGCACTTGAGAGTGCCCACCAGCCCTTGTGAAAACAGCCAGAACAGCAGGGGTTCTCTAAGGTCAGTTTCCTCATTTGCAGAAGTAGAGAAGAAACAGCTCCTGCCCTGCCCACAGCAGGATGCTGTCACTGTGCAAGGCTGAAAGGCTGCGGGAGAGTGAGGGCATCAAGGGGCCACCCTCCCCTGTCTCCCCTCAGTGAGGCCGAGCCTAGGCTCTCCATCTGTGCTTGTGTTCATTCGAAACACTGAATTTGTGTTTTGCCATGTGACAAGACTTCCCTAGTTTTTAAGTCACTGCTTTGGACTAACTCATCCCACACCCTTCCAAACTTTCTCATGCCTCTAGAAATTTCTAGAGAGTGTAGGGTGAGTGTAAGAGAAGGCCACTACTCTATATTCATCTCAATACCTTGATACCATGGATTTTAAAAAATATTTCATTAAGATGCTTTGAATAAAATGTCCCTTATAGGGCTGGTGAGATGGCTCAGCAGGTAAGAGCACCGATTGCTCTTCTGAAGGTCATGAGTTCAAATTCCAGCAACCACATGGTGGCAAACAACCACCCAGAATGCAATCTGATGCCCTCTTCTGGTGCGTCTGAAGACAACTACAGTGTACTTATAATAAATAAATAATAAATAAATTTTAAAAAATGTCCCTTATACAAAATGTGAGCAATTGTATTTAAAAGGTGCTGTTGGTACAAGTGTTCTCTAATCCTGATACTCTGAAAGCTGAGGCAGGAGGATTGTAAATTCCAGGTCAGCTTTGACAGTACAATAAAACCCAGTGTCACAAAACAGGAAAGGAAATTTGAAATTGAGAAAATTTTAGAGAAAAGAACCTGCCATAATCAAATAATCTAGGAAAATTTGAAATAGTGTTTACATTTTATAAATGTTATATTTTATATAACATTATATAATTTATATATGTATAAATTATGTATTTATATAATTACATATTTTATAAATATGTAATTATATAAATGTGATTCCGTGTTTAATAAAAATATTAGTACATATATGGCATACTTGTAAAAATTGAGATGGAACCCACAGCACTCCTTGTGAACTTATTTTAGCTTGACTGTGAATGTTTTTATGGACACATATTTTATAGTTTACAGTGTTCTATGATATGAACGTTGTAATTCTTTTCTTTGAGGGAGCCACAAGCTGCCAAACCAGGAAGTTCCTCACACAGCCTAATTCATGACTCTTTATTCTTTTATGAGAAACAGAGGTGCTCTTGACTTCTCTTGGTGAGATGGAGTGCAGTTTGGACCAAAGCAACCTCCTTGGACACCCAGCATGGAGTTGTCACACTCAGTGTCACAGGAGTGTCACCTCCTCCTCTTGGAAAGTCCAGGGGGTGAACTGGGGCTTCTGTCTAGGACTGTGGCTGGTGAGGGACACTAGCCTCTCACAGGAATCCAAGATGGCTTCCTTATGAAGCTGAAGATGGTGTCACAGGCCCCAGTCCAGCAGAATCCTGTGGCATTTCTCTTGCTCATATCTGCTGTGACAACTGCTGTGCTGACAAGCCCAGCTATGGAGCCTGCCATTTGTACTGACATAGAAAGTTCTCTGTGTACACTACTGTACCTTTCAATGTAGACCCAGCCCATCTTCCTGGCTTCTTGATCCTTGAGTGACAGGGACTTCTCCGAGGAAGCTGGGCCATTCCCAGGAAGAGTCCACTGCTGGCCCAACATAAAAAGGCTATCATTCATTACAGCAAGAAGCCCAGGAAATGCAAGCTGCCTCCCTCTCAGATCCTTCCAGGCAAGACTCCCTGCCCATGGTTTTCCTCCAAAGGGCCACTTACCACTGTCTCTTCCCTCCCTGCCCCCAACCCAGCTGCAGAAGCTATTTTTAAATTTCCCTAGCAACCAGAGGACAGAAGCTGGGCTTCCTGTGATGCTGTGGTCACCAGAGACTGGGCAAATGGGACAGGACTGTCGTAAGAAGGAAGCACAGCCCCTTGCCCTCCTTGGAGAAATGGTTTCCTAGTACTTGGACATAAGATGCCACCTTTCTGCCCTATCTCTGTCTTTGCATCTAACTTGGCTATTGCTGGGTACTTTTGGAGAGAACTTCTCATACATTAGCTCCTAGGAAAAACGGTGGGTGACTGGTGCTCAGAACGCCTCTGGTGCAAGGGGCATGCTTGGCAGGTGCATGGGCAGAACGCACAACCTACTCCGACATGGTAAATAAAGACGTATAGAGAACGTAAAATCATTAATTAAACCCACTTAAAACTGACTGTTTCTTGATACCATCAAGCATCAGTAATCCCTCTGACTGTGAAAAAGAGTCCTCACTGCCCCCTCCCCCTTGAGCACCTGAGGCCCCTCCTCTTCCGCTCAAGTCACTCCTTTGGTGCCCTGGCCCCCTGGCGGCGATCCTGAGAAGTGCAGGCATACTTCTCTCAAATGTTACCAGTTCAGTGTGTGTGTGTGTGTGTGTGTGTGTGTGTGTGTGTGTGTGTGCGCGCGCGCGCGTGCGCATGCGCGGGAGCTCTTATGTGTGTGTTTAGCATGAGACATAGCCTGGCTGCACAGGCAACCTGTAACCATAGCCTGATGTGTGGTATCTACTATAAGGAAAACACTTCCAACCTAGCCCAAGAAAAACAAACTATAGGGATTCCTCCTGACACACCAAGAAGGTGCCTCAAAACCTGGTAGACAGCTAGTCCTCTGGGTCCTGAATAGGATGTGGACTTCACAATTCGCTTCTGACAAGCCATATATACTCTTCAGCCAAAAGCACTCATCCATCCAGTCTATGAGGCAGGTGGGAAAGGAGCATGGAAGACATGACCATAATACATCACTTGCACAGCAGAAGTTTGACCTGGGGCCTCCTTCTGTATCCTTTGGTTCTGAGACCAAGTATGTAGGCACAGTAATGATATGCTAACGAACAAAATCTAAATTGCATAGCCAAACTTCCTACGGTTTCCCAAGACACATTTTGTAAAAGAAACCAGCTTTACAGGCAGGCACAAGGCGTGTGCTTAATTGGAGTCTTTGGTGGCATTTACTCTTCAAAGGCCTTACATATTCTTTCTGTATTTTTATCTGACGTCATCTGGAGCTGTCCCCTCAACTTCCCTATGACTCCCTCACCTGAACCAAATTCTCTCTTCCTTTGCTGAGCACATCATTGACATGGAGGTACATCAGACACAGGGGTTCGGGGCCTGGGCAGAAAATACTCTTTCAGTTTGTGTTAATTTTCTCCTCTTCTCTTTTACTCCTCTAATGCAGTGGTTCTTGGAAAACACAGGTATTTACATTATGATTCCTAACAATAGCAAACTTGTGGATATGGAGTAGCAATGAAGATAATTTTATGATTGGGAGTCAGCACATGAGGAACTGTACTAAGGGACCACAGCGTTTAGAAGGTGGAGGACCACTGCTCCAGTGCATCTCTTCACGGGACTCTTCTGCAGGACTCTATCGCTCCTTGGCTGCCATCTGTCCCCTCCTTCCCTACTCCTAGAGGTGGGAATGGGTAATGTTACCTCACCAGGAACTGAGTGATTGGTCTTCAGATGAAGCCAGATACTTCTGGCTTTCAGAGCCCATCCCCCTTTGCTATCCAGCTCTGTTGCCTTCCGTGCCGTCTTACAGGCAGTCCTCTGGCCTGGCCACCTGTCACTGAATGACCACTGCCTGAAAGGAGACAAGAGAAGCAAACTGTCTCACAGCTGGTACAGCTCTGCAGGCACAGCCAATGAGAATGCATACTGCATCCACGGCAGGAGTGCCCCTCAAGTTCAGGCACTCTGCCCTGTAGTGAAGGACTGGCAGATGTCCTTGGGGTCTAGTGGAGACCTGGAGCAGAGGCTGGTGGTGGTGGCACTCAGGTGGTTCCAACAAGTAAATAATATATCCGTGTTCTCAACAGCTGGGCGCCATTGTCTGTGTGATCTGTCTATGAGGGGTACTCTGCTGAAGAGTAAAATTCCGAATTCTTCTCAGTTATCTCAGGAATGAGAACAAAGGCAGTTTACTTGATCCGCTTGCTGGATGTGTGAGATTGAACAAGTCAGGTGTCATGCATGGTTTGCCCTTCAGAGAGCCATCCTCTCTGCAGCTGGCACTCCCCTTTGGGTCTCCTTTAGTTGAGCTTAAGTGGTATCCTGCCCCTTTTTGTTTTCCCTCTCTTCTCTGTATACAAGCAGCCACACAGAGGCGTAGAGTTACTTAGGCTAGAGCAGAACAGACCTGGACTTGTTACATGCAGCCCTCCCACTGCAACAATACGGACAGGTGTGCAAAAACATTCTCTGCTCCCAGAAATGCCTTTTCAGAAAAGCATATTCTCTAGAGATAGCTCACAGGGAAGTGATGTGGTTAGGTCTGACCAAGAAGGAACACCAAGCTATAAAATTCAACTCTGCCTTTTTTTTTTTTTTGGTTCTTCGAGACAGGGTTTCTCTGTGTAACCCTGGCTGTCCTGGAACTCACTCTGTAGACCAGGCTGGCCTCGAACTCAGAAATCTGCCTGCCTCTGCCTCCAGAGGCAGGTGCTGGGATTAAAGGTGTGCGCCACCACTGCCCGGCTAACTCTGCTTTATTTTGTTGTAGCCACTGCCACTACTCTTAAACCCATGACCTCAGGACATCCGTAAAAGAACTTGCTTTAAGGGGCTGGAGAGGTGACTCAGTGGTTAAGAAAATAGCACTGCTCTTGCAGAGAACCTGAGTTTGGTTTCCAGCATGCACATCCGGCAGCTTACAACTCCAGTCCCAGGGGAATCCAATGCCTCTGGCCTCCAAGGGCACCAGCACTCACATGCAAGTGTGCACACACAAGTGAACACACACAAGTGAACACACACACACACACATTAATTAAAATAAAGCTTTAACAAGAACCTGTTCTAACATTTCATTCTTGTTCCATGCCCATTGTTATGCTAAGACATCATGCTTCCGCTCAACAGCATAAGTGACTTGGGTTACCTTTGTTGTAAGTGTAAGGAACATTTGATCAAGCTGTTTGCATCTTCTCCTCTGCTTTTCATGTAACCTCACTATCATGGCAGAACACATGCCTCCCGTGTGTAGGACTATGGATCTGATTCCCCAGCACTGGAACAAAACAAAAGTCAGAAAGTATCCTGACCGGCACACATAACCTCACGGCTCCAGTTTTACCTCTGTTTCTAGCTGTCTAAAGTGTAGCATTGCTTCAGATTCTGGATGGGACTGTAATAGTTCCCGTAGATGCTTGTTATGGTGGTCTAAATACTTAGGTGGATCAGGGAGATAGTGGAGCAGAGGTGCTCAGCTAATGAATAATACATTGACTGTTTCCTTGCTCTAGAGAGACAGCCAGACCTATCGCTGCAAGAAGAGGCCTCACACTTAGAGCTGACCATTTTGTTGTGAGGTTGGAATAGAGAAGGTAAATTTACAGAAAGCTGTTTCCTCCTTACATAAATTTTAGTCTTAATGGATTGTAGCTACTTCAGCAGTCTGAGCTTCGTGAGAACTCAACATAAAAGTCATTATACTTTTATGATCTAGTAGAATGGGAAAGGGAATCTGTTTAGCCCTTGGCATCTCTGACTAAGATGGGAACTATCCCTTCCATGGAATCACCCTGTGAATACACGGTCTCTCTAAGTCCCTGGATGGCTAGGCCTAATAGCTCAGTAGTTAATTCTTATGTGAAATTATTCAAGCTATCATTCTTAGTCTTCGTGGATTAATAACATTTGTGTGGGGGGGGGGGTTTCAAGAATGTTAACATTCCAGAGCTGCTCATTATTCTTATCAAATCCTTTTATTTCTAGATCAAGTCCTTGGAGGAAAAAAAAAACCCTGATATCATATGATCACATTTGTACGCTCTATGAAAGTCCTTCGGCTTGTGTGTGAGTTCCTTAATTTTCACCAACATGGCTGGATATTAAGCCACTTGGATCCGGCTGATGATTTCCTGGTTTGGAAGCCTCCATGCTTTTCTGGAGGATGGTGCTTCTCCTCCATAGCTCCCTGAGGATCACCCTGCAGTCCATGAGGAGAGTCTTGGGGTCACTGGATAGAGCTCTGCCTCCCAAGTCACTGCCCTGTGCTTTAACTGAGACCTTGGTTGCACATCACTTTACTAACATAATTTGGCATCCCTCAAACACCCAGTTTAAGGAGATTACAGGACCGTTCCTATCAGACTAACATTCACAAGCCCAGGATGTTTCCTATCTGCTCAATCCTTCTGTATGACACATAAAAATGCTAAGGATGGACAATCTTTTAATTAAATCTCTACTCTGTCGAGTTAGTCATCCAGAAGCAAATGTCCTTCATAAAAAAACAAAACAAAACAAAAAAAAACTCTTCCTTCCGGTCTCTACATGTTCTGGATACAATGGGAGAAAGCAGAGTGGTCAGTGATGAAGGGGAGTGCTGTGTGAAGCTTTCACAGATCTCCTTGCAGTGTCATACCCAATGTAACCCGATCACTCGCTCTTTAGTCCTCAGATAGGACAACACGCCCTCTATCTCAGTTTTACCTTATAAGACATAACCTTTCAGCTCTTTATCAAAAGTACACTGAATGTGCCTGCGGGCTCAACAAGGGTGACCTTCAGTCTAGCATTGATCAACCTGCCCATGCAGCTAAAGCCATCTCTGTTTCTGTATCATGGATACAGCTTCCAGATTTTTGTATTATCTTTATCCTGAAAGGAGCACACAGAGTACCTTGTCCAGGTTTCTCACATTACAGATGTGGATAAGAGGTCCAGGATGTGGATGGGACTTGATTAAAGCTACCAGATGAACATTCTCTGTGGTTTACATTTTTAGGTACCTACCATTATGATAGCAGGTTTCTTTGCATCACAATACATTTATATATATAAATTAAATTATTAATATAAATGTAAACAGTGAATTAATCTGGCAGCTGTATTTATTTATGTTATGCTAAGCCCCAATAACTTCACAGAGAAGCCAAGATTTATTTAAAGCTGCACCTCAATAGCTGAGCATTCAAATGATATACTTTAAACTTCTATGCTAGCCTGGCTACCTCCCAGCCCCATCCCATGATACCCGCATATTATTACTGGTCTGGTTCTTCAGACACATTCTTCATGCCTCCAATGCCTCTATCCTCCCAACATCCTCTGACTCTCCCTATCCTTTCCTCTTGCTAGCGGAAGTCCCACCCTATTCTCTATTCTGCCCAGCCATTGGGTGATCAGCATTTGTTGACAAGGAAGAGAATAAATGGTAAGAACTGTTTATACAACTGTTTACACTTAAGACAGGAGATTCTTAGTGTAAGTATAACAATGCTCTGTTTGGATTGAAACAAGATATGAGAGAAACCAGTATTTGAATAACCCAAGGGTAAACTTTACACAGTGTACATAACACTATTCCTGCAGTATACTATTGGGATCTAGTTCTCCTACCCAGACAGCAAATACAGCTTTACAGTGGATGGTGGCACATACCAGCAGAAGAGTGTGGAGAAACAAATAATCACATCTCTCATAGAAGCAGGAGGACAGCATGCAGGGGCAGACACTCCTCCTGGAGTTACTCTCTTGCAGGCATTCAAGAGTTACATATGAACCATCTTATATTCCCAAAGTCCCAAGGAGTTCCCGTTTGGCCCTGCTTCTCCAATGCTTCACTTTCCCCCAGCAGAGATACCCTGGGACCATGGCTTTAATCACAGTGGACTCTTGGGGGATACTTAGTCAATTCCCAAATCAAAGCAAGTAGTATCTGAGATTATAGTGGGTCCTTAAAAATTGGCCAAGAGACCAGCTTGGAGGAAGAAGAAATTACCAGGGTACCAAATATGGTCGCACTCACCTGTCAAGCCCGTCTCTGGGCAGATAAGACTGGAGGACTTTGAGGCTAGCCTACACTACCAGGCTAGGCATAAGACTGGAGGGCTTTGAGGTTAGCCTACACTACCAGGCTAGCCATAAGACTGGAGGGCTTTGAGGCTAGCCTACACTACTAGGCTAGCCATAGTCTATAGACTGAGACTCTACCAAAAAAAACCAAACCAAACCAAACCAAAACAAAACAAAACAAAAAACCTAAGAAGGAAGGAAAGGGAGGAAGGAAAGAAGGCCTACAAGGGACACATAGGTAAATATACAAAAAAAACTCAACTATGTGTGTCTAACTGCAAAGTAAACCAGCACAAGTCACTCACTCAAGGTGTTTTCAACCATTAAACATCCAAGTATGAAGAACATAAACTTGATCCATGCCCAGAATTAACTAAAATCAAGTAATAGATTTAAATTAAAACCTAAAACAATAAAACTTGGAGAAAATCCTTCTAGCCTCAGGTTAGAGGAATATTCCTTATATATCATATAACAATATAGTTCATGAAAATTATATATCAAGCCTTTTCACAAGTAAGACATTTCTTCTTCAAAAGATATTATTGGGAGAGTTAAAAAAACAAACATAGGGGCTAGAGAGATGGCTCAGTGGTTAGGAACACTGGCCCCTCTTGTTCTGGGTCTGGGTTCAGTTCCCGGCACTCAAATGGCAGCTTACACCTATGTTTAGCTTCAATTCTAGGACATGTAACACCCTCTTCTGGCCTTAAACACTCATACACATAAAAATAACTTTTTCTAAAAATCTAGCTGGGCACAGTGGCTTACACCTTTAATTCTAGGACTCAGGAGGCAGAGACAGGCAGATCTCTATGAATTTGAATTCCCGGACAGCCAGGTCTACAGAGTTCCAGGACAGCCAGGGCTATACAGAGAAACTCTGTCTCGGCGGGGGTGGGGGAGGCGGGGGAAGAACTCACCAGATAAAAATAAAGCAAATCCACATTCTTAAATGATTTATTTTCATTTTATGCATATGAGTAATGAGTTTTTGTCTAAGGTATGCATGAGTACCACATGTACGCCATGCGTACCATGTATATGCCTGATGTCCTAGGAGTAGGAAAGGGTGTCAGATTCCCTGGAACTGGAATTACAAACAGTTGTGCCAAGTGGTTGATGGGAACCAAACTCAGGTCCTCGCAGAGGACCACCAGTGCTCTGAGCCGCCAAGCTATCTCCAGCCTCACAAGCTCACAATTTAGAAATTGGCAGTCAACAAAGATTGTGGGGGTAAGAAGTGCCTGAGAACACTATCATCACTAATTAGGAGAGAAATGAAGTTGAAGCTAGCCTGCGAGTCTAGTCTATTAGAGCTGCTGCAACCAGCAAGGGCTGCCGGGATGCGGACTGCCTCAACGTCTAACAGTCCTGGTGGAAGTGCACACTGATATAATCTAATCTGAAAACCACTTCAGATTCTAAGTAAAGTTAAATAGGCATCTACCTCACAATTCAGCAATCCTATACCCAGGCACATAGTAATAAAAATGTATTTATGTAACCTGCAATAAAAACTATGAATTTGTTGCTCTTTCTCTTGCCTCTTACTCTCACCTCTTGCCCCCCTTTCTCCCCCTCCCTTCCCCCTCTCTCCATGTGGCCATTGCTGTCCTCTGCTTCTTTACTCTTCTCTCTCTCTCTCTCTCTCTCTTTCTCTCTCTCTCTCTCTCTCTCTGTCTATCTCTCTGTCTCTCTGCTTTTCTACAATAAAGCTCTAAAACCATTTTTAAAAACTATGAATTTCTGTATAATTTCTGTATAACAGGGCCCAGGGGTAGAGCACATTCTTAGCATGCACAAGGCCTGGTTTCAGCCTTTAGCACTGATCAGCAAAACCAAAAAAAAGCCACAGTGGCCTAACACTGGACACAATGTTCTTCAACTGCCTTTACTCAGTGTGAAGAAGCCAGACATGGCTGCCTTTGCCCATAATTCTGGCACCTGGAGGGCTAAGGCAAGAGGATAGCCATGAGTTCAAGGCCAGCCTGGGCCACAGAGGGAGTTTCTGTCTCAGAACAGAGCAGAAAGCAGTGAGCTAATCAACAATGGAAATATTCTGTGTCTTGATGGTAACACTACAACAATGTGCATTAAAAGGTGAAGTTTACTCTTCGACATTACAACGAATGAGCTTGACTTGGGAACTACAGCTGTTGGATTTTCTTCCTTCTGTTTTCTGATTCCAAGATTCTGGTCTCTTTTAAATGATATAAAGGAAGAGATCAGGAGATGCGGTGCTTGACGGAGCGCCTATCTCAGCCTTTGGTGACAATTTTCACTGTGTGCCAGGCTTAATGGTTGGCCAAATGCTAGATAAGTAATCATTACTAAGGAACCATCTACAGTTTAGATACGGCTCAGAATCCGAACCTTCACAAAGAATACGCATTTTTTTAAAATTTTGCAATGTGCACCCATTTTAGCTTAAAAAGACAAACATATTAAACATCCAGTATTGGGTTCTGAACAAACATGCATAGTGCATGTGCATATGTCCTAAACCCAAGCAGGAAGATTTTTGAATAGAGTACAAATTTATGTTCATACAAGTATATGCAGTGGGATTATGACTGTATACCACCACAGGAGTATGAAAAAGTACACGTAAAAGGTGTAATAAACATTGTGTTGATAATGTTTATACTAAAATTACAGTTTTTTAATTTAAAAAAATTGGTGGTTTGATTGTTTTGAGACAGGGTCTCGCTATATATAACACTAGTGGTCCTAGAACCTTGCTATGTAGACCAGGCTGCCCTCGAGCTAAGAAATCCACCTGTCTCTGTTTCCTGAGTGCTGAAATTAAAGGGCTGCCTCCACCATGCCCAACTAATTTATAAAAATGTAAACATGAACACACATATATGTATATGTTACATTGTTAATGTGCGTGTTAAAAGCTGTTAATGCTTTTAACTTTTAAGAACATAAATGTTCTTACTTACATAACAAGTAATACACACTGGCTATAGAAATTATCTGAAATACCAGATAATTAAATATTACCTCTTAGATCAGTGGTTTTTAAGCTTCCTGATGCTGCGACCTTTTAATACAGTTTCTCATGTTGTGGTGAGCGCCCAACCATAAAATTATTTTTGTTGTTCCTTCACAACATTTTGCTACTGTTATAAATCATAATGTAAATACCTGTGTTTTCCAATGGTCTTAGACGACCTCCCCACAGAGGTCGAGACCCAGAGTTTGAGGAGAAATCCTGGCTCAGAGCATTTGCTGTGCATGTACCACTCATATAGAAATATTTTTGACATTCTTTTACAGACATGGGCTGGGCTCATCATACTTTCCAACATGCTCTTTCTACTTAATAGTATTTTATTATCCCAGATTCCTCTCCGTCTGCACCCACTAAATGGGCCTGGCTGCCAGAGACTGATGTAACCTTGCCGCTGATCCGATAAGTGCCCCATACAGTAGGCAAGCTGTCTTTTTCCCAGCAGAGTATTCTGGGCTAATGGAAGAAAAATATGTATAAGAAGATAATTATCCCTCAGTGTTTTCCTGGGGTGTTGTCCAGTCTCGTGGAGGCTTGCTTGTGTAGAGGGGGTTGGGATAGAAGGGACTCTCTCCTCCAGGAGCTCCTTGACTTACCTTTGCCCAAAGCTTTTCTCTAGAGCTGTCAGCCCCCACCCCACCAGGTGTCACACTGCCTAAGCTAAATTCAGGACCAAGGAAACGATTCAAAGGGCTGATACTGCACATGCTTCAGACCTCCTGGTCTTCTGAGATGGCTGGCTATGTCCCAGCTCCAGACCCCATGGCCATAATAACTACTCGGCACTCATTCACCTGTCATCAGGATTCCTTACCTGCCTCAACTGAGAAGAGTGATTAGACTTGTAGCAGGACGGCACTGTGTGGGTGGGGCCTGCACTTCGTGGGTGGGGCCTGCACTGCATGAGTAGGCCAGTACCTCTTCGGAAGGACAGTACCACTTAGGCAGGATAGTACTGCTTGGGCAGGACAGCACTGCTAGGGAAGGATCAGCCCTGCTTGGGTAGGGGCTGACATAAGCAGGAACAAAGGTCACACTGGACAGTGGTGGGCTTTGGGAAGGAGACATTCTAGTGGCCACCAAAACAGCACAGCTCTGGAATTACTACAATGGTGGCCAGGGGAAGGAAAGAAAGGAAGGAAGGAAGAGAGGGAGGGAGGGAGGGGGAGAAGAAGGGAGGGAGAGAGGGAGGAAGGGAGGAGGACAGATGGAGGGAGGGAAGGAGGAAGGGAAGGAAGGAGGAAGGGAGGAAGGGAGGGGGACAGATGGAGGGAGGAGAAGAGAGGGATAGAGGGAAGGAGGAAGGAAGAGATACAGGCAGGGAGGGAGGGAAGGAAGGGAGGGAGGGAGGGATGGAGAGGCTGTTAGGAGATATTTCCTTTAGTTCAGAAATTGCTTTTTAAAAATGAAAGCAGGATGTAGCATGGCATGCCTATAATCCCAGCTCTCAGGGGCCTTAGGCAAGTAGGATCATTGAGTGTTCAAGGCCAGCCCTGTGCTGCAGAGTAAGACCCTATCCCAACAAACAAACAACAAATATATTCATTAGTTCATTGAAGGGAATGCAGACATAAATAACAGTGAAAGTGGAAAAGATTACTGACTCTTAACACCGGTAGGCAGCAAGGCTCCTTGCTACGGAGCCTTTCCTTCTGCTCACACTTAGGTATGGAGCCTTCTGATCCTCCCATGTCCACGGATAAATAGGTCCTGCTGTAAATATCAAGGTACAATGCCTTTTATCTGGGTCTGGAGAGGCATCTTTCTCCACCTCCAACTCTTCTTCCCTGCTGAAGAGGGACAATATGGGCATGCATGTTATCCAGCAACACAACACCCCCTTTCTCACTCCCTCTGAGGTCCCTGTCCTCTCCTTGAAAGACAGCTGTCAGCTCATCTCTGAAAAGTCAAAGGTCACATGCCAATGGCAGAACGTTCTACAGAGCAAGCACTTCTCACCCTCCTCAGTCAGCTGCTGTCATATCAGTGTGGACTCTGTGGAAGAACCTGAAGATAGTAGGAATACCATAGACCCAGAGGATGGTCTAGGAGAATCCTGCCTTGTTAAGAATTTGCTGGTTATTGGGAGCCAGTATTGAGGCGGAACTCCTCCACAGCTTAGAGAATAGAAACTACATGGGGTTTGGAGCTTGGTATCCAAGGGGTAGGATGCTGGCTAGTGAGATTTTAGACGGGGGACCCAAGGCAAGTTACTTTGACACCATGTCCTCCAGTTTCCTCCCTATAAGAGATAAGAAGACTCCCCTAATTGCTGCAAAAATTAAAATGGGGTAATAGATATGTTTAGTTAGCATAGAACACTCAGTAAACAGTACATATTAATTATAAAACAACAAAAGTAATAACATAATTTTAAAAGAAGATTTTAGCCAGCGGTGACACATACAGGTACATGCTGTATCATATGTATTACTTGGTACATGAACATCTGGACCTGAATAACAAAGTAAGTGTAATTGGTTATACCATGTGGGACAAGTTGCTTTGTGAGAAGTCAGTTGTATCACCCATCGTTGTCTTATTGAGTATCTTATATGGATCAGGTACATAGAGGTGAGTAAGGAAGTCTCTGCTCTCCACATGTTATAGTTTGGTGGGAAAGATAGTTACCTCATTCTTCTGTATGTACTCATGTATAGGCATTCATGAGTACGTAAGAGGCATATGCACAGGATTGTTCCCCTGGTGATGAGCATGTGCTACAGAGATAAAATAGGATACTTTGGTAGTGGATAATTCTAGCTTTAGCTTGAATCATAACCTTTTTACTCTTATGACTGTGAATAGGGGAGACCTAAGTGCGGAGGAGCAGCCCTGTGTAGATGGGGCAGGGACAAGACAGACAGTGCAGGGACTGCAAACGCAGGGTCAAGCTTGTCACAAGGAAGCAGCAGCTTTAAGATGAGACAGAAAAGACAGCAGGTCACAGCTGGGGGGGCAGAGGGGACAACAGGCACAGCTGGGGGGCAGAGGGGACAGCAGTCACAGCTGGAGAGGTAGAGAGGACAGTGGGCACAGCTGGGGAGGCAAAGGGGACAGCGGGCACAGCTGGGGGG
>NW_022196894.1:20404720-20421485 GCF_008632895.1 Mastomys coucha | reverse complement strand
GGGAGGCAAAGGGGACAGCAGGCACAGCTAGGGGGGGCAGAGGGGACAGCAGGCACAGCTGGAGAGGTAGAGAGGATAGTGGGCACAGCTGGGGAGGCAAAGGGGACAGCAGGCACAGCTGGGCGGGCAGAGGGGACAGCAGGCACAGCTGGGGAGGAAGAGAGGGCAGTGGGCACAGCTGGGGAGGAAGAGAGGACAGTGGGCACAGCTGGGGAGGCAAAGGGACAGCGGGCACAGCTGGGGGGCAGAGAGGACAGTGGGCACAGCTAGGGGGGCAGAGGGGACAGTGGTCATAGCTAGAGAGGTAGAGAGGACAGCAGGTCACAGCTGGGGAGGATGAGGGGACAGCGTCATCACAGCTAGGAAGGCATCCAGGAACTAGAAGATTTAGAGCCGAGGGTGGCAAATACTTTCTCTGAAGGGCCAGATAGTAAACAGTTCAGACTTTGTGGGTCACATGGTTCTGCTCAAAGCTACCCTGTGGTGCCAAAGCAGCCATATGTGATGCATAAATGCCTGGAGATGTTACAGTGCAAGTGTACTGCCAAGAACGAGCGTAGAGTCAGGCATATCTCATCTATAGGTTGTAGTTTTCAGCCTTCGATTCAGCGCTGTGAAGGTCTTTATGGGGAACCCAGACTGCATCTTAGTGCAGGGGAGCAGTGGACTCTGGCCTGTGGCTTTCAGGACACAACCACTCCACAGAGAATGGACCAGTGAGTCGAGAGCTGAAGCAGAGATGACAGAAGACTGCGGGGCTAGCCTGAGCCATGGGAGGGAAGCTGGTGCAGCAGAGATATGGGAAATGACCATGTCCTCATTATAGCCTGGATTAGAACCAGCAAGATAGGCTTGAACTAGATGAGAGAGATGAAGGAAAGAGAAGTGGGCAGGCCTTAGCCATTGGGTCAATGAGACCACATGCACCCAAGTGGAAGCACTGGTGGAGACCTGCGCTCTGAGGTCATATCAACATATTATCTCTACTCCTGCTGAAGTTGGAGGTGTCCATCAAGTATGGAGTGGGGATGCCTAGCAGGCAGTCATGGCTGCCCATCTAGAACTCGAGGAGCACTTAAGCTAGAGCTAGAGACTTTAGGCTCATTCAAGCCCAACACAGGCATCCTCATGACCCCAATGAGCACCCTGCCAGAACTAAGATGATAGGTAGGGAGGACTCAGGCACAGCCATAGGTCTCTGCTATGGCAACCAGGCTGAAGAGGCAGAGAGGGCCACAGCTGAGTCTGGGAAGGCATGGTGAGATCTACAGGACTGGATGGGACAAATGTCAAGGGCAAGAAACACTGAGTTCCAAGAAAGTTTCAGGCAACGGCACTGCAACTGCCAAGTCACCCAGACAGGAGGAAGCTGCCCAGAGGTGCTCACAGGTGAAGTACCACATCTGCTGAGCTGTTCAGAACATCCAGAGTATGTTATGGCTGCATACATTCACACGTTCTAAATTACCACCACGATTCACTAATTTGAATAGGAATCACTGGAACAGGGCAGTTTGACAGTGTCTTGAGTAAAGTGGATTAACGCTCAAGGAGGAAGAGCCAGACCTAACTTACGTGTGACCTGCGGTCCTAGGCAGAAGGGGCCTATTGTTTAATATCCGTGCCATCAGACAGGATAGGAATAATCATCAATAATTCAGAAGTCCACAGGCAATCTCTTTTATAGGAAGTGGTCTTCTCTTCCACCATTTTAGGCGATTAGCTAGAGACGAGGGGGAAAAAGGCGTCCTTATCTGAGCTTCTCCTCCTTGATGCTTTTGGGAATGGCCAAGAGTAGGAAAATGAGGAGGCTTGGGGTGCAGCAAAAGAAAGAATGGCCAGCAGGCTTCTCCACAGCCCTCGTTCAGTTACCCAGGTGGCAGCAGGTACTTCCCACTGTCCCTTTGGCTGGAAAGGGAACCCACCAGGCAGCCACCTGGTCCTACTGGGCAGTGGATTCACTCCTCCTGACTTTCATTCAAAGGCTTGTTCACCCTGACCCAGTTTGGCCATGGGCACTGGGCTTCCCCTGGCACCTGACTGGCTGTTCCTTTTCCCATTGCAGCCCCTCCTCGCCCTGACTGCTTCTCTGAGGCCTTGGGAGGTGAATGGTGTATGAGAAGAACCTGCTGTGTGAGAAGAATTCCGCAGCTTTCCCTGTTCTCCTCAGAGTGTGAGCCCTCCAAGGCCCCCCCCTGGGATCAATGCACTAAAAATAGCCAGAGGCTTAAAAATTGAACCGGACCGGTTTCTGCTGCCTCCTTAGTCCTTCGCGGTGGTGTGAGGACACCAGAGGACAGCAGCTCCTGCTCTGCTTACTTCTTTCTACCCGCTACCCCAACGCTGCTTGAGGGTTACTGATGGTATTTCTACCCTCTAGCCTTCCCATCTCTCTCCCAAGCAGGTACACCTTGTCCTGCTTTGGGACACCACTTGGCGATCCCCTGGGAGGAAGTAGATTTTGAGTTGCATTTCAAAGGAAAGGCAACTCCACACAGATGTGCCATAGATTAGCATGCATGCTGCCGCCAGGCTGTCTCCTTCCCTGCAGCACTAGCCTTCTGAAAGACAAGCGTTATGACAGCACCTCTCCCCACTCCCTACCCCCCCATCTACACCTCTCTCTAGCCACTAGTCTTTTCCAAAAGCCTTTTTGGTATTGTATACTATGCAAAAATATACTCTGTTAGGTGCTGAGAATTCACAGGCACATAAATGTAGTTTATCTGTAATTCCTCATCTTCCCTGAGAGGTAAGGAACAAGGGAGGGATGTTCTAGGGATCCTTCAGTATGGTCCAAGAACAGTTGAGAGCCCAGTGAAGGAGATACAGCTACAGCCAACTCCAGGAACTGCCAGCCTCCGAGGGGCATCTGCCTTTCTTGGCTGCTTCTGTCTTTTGTTATGTCTTGGCACCTCATTGGCCACTTGGTTTTAGAGTACAGCAACAGAGAACTTGTGTGTTTGGACTCAGACAGGTCACTTCTAGGTGACCTAAATTCCCTAGGCCTGAGTTTCTTCATCTGTGAAGCAGGGATTGTCTCATCCTCATAGGGTGGTTGTAAATAAAAGATTAAATAAGACAATCTGTCTAAGTCTCTGCCTGGCATAGAATCAACAAACAAGATATTGTTTTAAAATATGGTGTGTTGGTAAAGAATGTGAAGATGTGACTCAGTCGTCACAAGGGTCCACTCTGTTTAAAGGGAACTGTCCTCTCTGTGTCCACACCTGACCTCATGGTGGGATTTTACAGCAAAGCAAAGAATTCTGGGAGTTCTCTCTGACCTTCAGTGTTTCTCACTGTGCAGACCCTCTTGAGTCCTTCACTTGGGAAATCCAAAGAGGCTGATACTATGATCCACATGGGTATGAGACCTCTCAAGGAAACCAGGGGCTTGGAAAGTGACCCAATTAATCCTTCATCTGAGCCCATGGAAACGGGGGTAACAGAGTGGCAAGCACTGCCCAGAAGTGCCCAGAAGTGTAACACAGACGTGGATATCAGCCCTTTCCTCATCCTACCCTAAACTCTAGGTTGCCTTTTGGTTCCTCTTTCTCAGCAGTTCCCACAGACACTCCTCATCATAGCTCCTCTGCCTCTCTGGGTGGTCAATGATGGTCTAGCTTGTTTTGACCCCCCCCCTGTGTGTGTGTGTGTGTTTGTCTGTGTGTGTGTCTTTGTGTGTGTGTGTGTGTGTGTGTGTGTGTGTGTGTGTAGGCAAGAAGACAATCTCAGGTATCATCTTTAATCCTTTGAGATAAGCCTTCTCATTGTTCTGGAGCTCGCCAGTCAGGCTAGACTGGACGTTCCTATCTCTGCCTCCCCAACAGTGGGATTAGGAGTGTGTACCACCATGCTCACCATGTTTCTATGACTCTGGTTCTGAGCTCTCAGGTCCTCATGCCTGCAGAGCAAGAACTTTAGCAGTTAAGTTGCCTCCCTGACTCTCTCTTCTTTATCCCGTATCAGTTATTTTCCCATTGCTGGCAAAAATATTCAGTAGAGGGTCCTAGAAGGGAAGAGGCTCACAGTTTCAGAAGGTGCAGATCACGGAGAGGAAGGCATAGAGGCTGGGATGAGAACTGTGGAGGGAAGAACTTCTGGCAGGAAGGTATTGAGGCTGGGATGAGGTCAGACACCGAGGTAGGAACTTGTGGCAGCTTCTCACAGGGTTCCAACCAGGAAGCAGCAATGAGAGCAGAAAAGGGGCTGGGCTATAGCTTATGGCCTGCCCTGGTGGCCTGTGTCCACAGCTTCTTAAGTCTCTGCCATCACTTCCTAAACCAAGTGCTCCAGGCATGAACCTGGGGAATGTTTCATATTCCAGCTGTAATTACTCAACATGTATTGAGACCCATTGTGTCTGTGTGGCTCATTTACTGTGTTGTGAACTGCTGTTTTTCTCAACACCCTTATAAGCTATTCATATTGATACTACTTTACAGATGAGGAAAACAAGGCTCTGCAAGCAAGGTCTCTCTCATTTCTAGTCTAGGGCAGCAAACCTGAACTCTGTCTGCCTGGACAGCTACTGTCCTGAGCAAGCATGCCTGACAGCCTACAGCCAGGGCCTTCTTCAAGGAGCCTTTCCCAGTTTCCCCAACCTTGAGCAATCTATGCCAAAGGACCCAGTCTGGCTCCCCGTTTACCTGTAAAGCCAGCACCATGATTCACAGCCTCTCTTGCAGGAAGGTTGTTCACAGAACTGGGTTCTTTGGTGAGTGACTCTCTATGATGTCAGAAAAGAAGTGAGGACAGCAACTTGATAGAAGGCAAACCAATACCAGAGCCTCATCAGCGAAGATTAGGGAGGCAGAGCAAGGCAAACCAATACCAGAGCCTCATCAGTGAAGATTAGGGAGGCAGAGCAAGGCAAACCAATGCCAGAGCCTCATCAGCGAAGATTAGGGAGGCAGAGCAAGGCAAACCAATACCAGAGCCTCATCAGCGAAGATTAGGGAGGCAGAGCAAGGCAAACCAATGCCAGAGCCTCATCAGTGAAGATTAGGGAGGCAGAGCAAGGCAAACCAATGCCAGAGCCTCCTCCCACTCACTGTCTGTGGGGTCATCTTTATATTCTTTCTAAACAGCATGCATCCTCTCATGTGTCTGCTTCAGCAAAATGTCCTCTCACCTATGTCTGCTTCAGCAAAACATTCTTTCATGTGTCTTCTTTAGTAAAACATCCTTTCACCTGTCTGCCCTAGCAAAACATCATATGACATTATTGAATTTCCAAAGAAACCAGAAATTTCTACTTCAAGTGGTATGTACATGTTTGAGCAGTTATGTGCATGTGCTCATGCAGACATGTAGTCATGCAGCTATGTGTGGGTCTGTATACATATGCATGCAGGTATGTGGGTGCATCTGTACATGTAACCATGCAGTGCGTGGGGGTCTGTACATGCATGTATACAGGTATGTGTGGTCTGTACATGTATGCATGCATGTGTGTACATCTGAATATGTGTGCATGCAGTTGTGTGTGCATCTGTACATGTATTGCATGCAGGTGTGTGGGGGACTGTACATGTATATATGCAAGTTTGTGTGCATCTGTACATGCATACATATAGGTGTGTGGGGTCTGTACATGTATACATGCAGGTTTGTGCATCTGTGCATGCATGCATGCAGGTGTACCGGGGTCTGTATACATGCATGCATGCAGGTATGTGTGATCTGTACTTGTATACAATATAGGTTTGTGTATCTGTACATGTATGCATACAGTTGTGTGTGCATCCTTACATGTATCACAAGCAGGTGTGTATGTCTGTACATGCATGCACGCAGGTATGTGTGTGTGTGCTCTGCAGAGGTTAGAGGTGAATGCTAGGCGTCTTCCTCAGTTGCTTTATACCTTGTGTTTTGAAAGTGGGTCTCTCACTAAGCCTGGCATTCATCCAGGCTATGTAGGGGAGCCAACAAGCTGTCAGGATCTACCTGTCTCTACCTCCACGGCACTTTTATGTGGGTTCTGGGCTGTGAAATTAGAACCTCATTCTCATGCTTGTGTAGTAAGCACTTGATCAATTGAACCATTTTTTCCAGTCCTACATGTTCTCAATTCTTATATATCTGCCTACTCTCTACAGTTACTCCCTTAGTATTTATAAAACTGACATCTTAAAGTATGGAACATCGGAGAGTAAACTTTTAAATAAGGAGAAAATATGTTTGCGAAAATCAGGAAGGATCCTGGACCCAGACAGAAAGTGGTGCCCCTACCCCCATGTGAGAGGTCCGGAGTCACAGGGCCTGAGATGGGAAAGACAGGTAACCTGGGGCCAGCGAGATGGCTCAAAGGGTAGATGTCACTTGCACCAAGCCTGCCTGATAACTGAGTTATCCACAGAACAGAAAAAGAGAATGACTTCCTTTAGTTGTCCTCTGAGACAGACAGGCAGGCAGACACAGACACACACACAGACACACACACAGACACACACAGACACACAGACACACACACACACACACACACACGCACACGCGCGCACGCGCACACACACACACAAGTGCACATACACACAGGTGCACACACATTCACACACATGCATGCACACACAAACTAAATATAAAAAGCATAAAGGATGGTCAGGGAGACAATGCATGTTGGGTGTGAATGCTGGAGTAGGGAAAAATGTGTCATGAAGTAAGATGATGGAAGGAGGAAAACAGAGCCACATCTAGAAAAGGGACTCTTGAGGATTAAGAGGACAAGGTGCTGTAGGGACAGGAGCTGAGTCAAAATTTCAGGACAGCAAAAGTCAGAGAACTCAGGCTGGGACCATAGATTACAGGAGGAAAGTAAGATGGAGTCAGGGGAAGTCAAGACACAGTATAAATTGCTGGGGGGTGTTAAGAAAGAAAGAAAGATGAGGTAGAGGATGCGGTGAGAAAGCTGGCAGCCTCGGTAGAGCCTTGTGGGCTGGGGATGTGCTGAGGGACAGATGTGAACTGTCTCCTGCAGGCCTGTCTTCTGGGACTAGTCCAAAGCAATGTGGTGCTGGCAGTGGTCAGGGAAAGAGATGGTTGTTGGCAGCTGCATCCTATCCTCGGGGAGATGCCACACTAATATAGATCCATAAAGCTGCTGTTATCAGGAAGGCCACTGGGCAGGGGCAAAGGTGAACAAGAAAACATGTGGGGCAAACACCAGCTATGCCAGTTCCCAGAACCATATGCCAAGAGCAGGGAAACCAGCCATATGGTCTACCAGGCAGGAGCCTGTCACATATATCACCACATAGCATGTAGGAGGAGCTCAAGTTATTTGTGGGGTGAATCAGTACCAGAGAGAATAAGCAGCAGGTGACAGGTACCCGGATAGTGAAGGCGACTGACCAGACCTGGCTCAAATCACCATTCACCTTTGACTATGGATGAAAAACTCTTGGCCAGATGTCAAACCCATGGGGTCAGTCTTCTTGCTCATATGTCTAATGGAGAGAAGGTTTTATTAGACTGGACATAGTTTCTATGTAACTACAATAGTCACGTGACACCTTGGAATATGCACAACCTTCTGCCTTGAAATACCAATTTTGAAGTTAAATTAATTTTTTGTAACTTTGTGAAATCAACTTTTTCAGTCTTCTATGTTGATAATGCACTGTTATTAAGAAATAATAGTAATTTAGGGTAGTGAGATGGCTCCGGGGACAAAAGGGCTTGCTGCACACATCTGGTGATGATGTTAGTCCAGTCCTTAGAACTCAAATAAAGGTGAATGGAGAAACCTGATGCCACAGAGGTGTCCTTTGACCTTTACATGTATGCCATCATACACATGTCATCATGATACACACAACAATAATACGTTTTTTAGTGAAAAACTATAGTGACAAGCATTATAAGAACAATGGTTAATAAGTATAGCATGTTTTATGCTATGTCAGATATTGTACCTTAATCTCTATCATCTGATCTGATCCTGACTATGATGTGACAAAGGTTCAATGGTAACTTCTCATCCAAATGTATATAATAATAAATATCCATACTTGGCAATGGGGTTGTTACAGCCTGAATGTGAAATGTCTTCCTGCAGGCGTGTACATCAGATGCTTAGTCCTCACCTGACAGAGCTATTTTGGGGAGGTTCTGGGAAGTCCTTAGGAGATGGAATCCTTAGCTAGAGGAGGTCGGTCCCTTTATGCTTTTGAAGGCTCAATCTGGTCCCTGGTTCTTTTGTCTGCTTCCTGTCTTCCATGATGTGAGTAGCAACTACCACATGTTCTATGCTGGTTCATCATGGGCCCAGTCTCTGAAGCAGTGAGATACTATATTCCTTTCATCTTTTAGCTGTTTTGTGAGGTTGTTGTTGTTCTGTTACAGTTAGGACATTATAGCTGAAAAACAGTCCCAGTGCTCAAGCAATAGCCGTGCTTCTTCTCAATGCCTGTTTTCAATTCCAAGGGGCATCCCCCTATAGTACAGCCCCACCTGAAAGCTTTTCAACAGTAGTGACAGGATATTGAACTGGGAGATGAGATCCTGGACTGAACTTTCCAAAATTTGCCAACTGTACACCTTTCAGCAACAAGTCATTGTGAGCCTCATTTACAGCCTCTATAAAACAGAGGTGACAATATCTACACAATGAACGTACCCCCCCCCCATTGCAACCTCTAAATAAGCTAAATCATGTAGATGGTACCACTTTACAGAATAAAGAAGTTGCTGCTACTTATGGAATTACCACTGTATCTAAGATCCGGGCAGGTGGCTTCATGGACCGAACTCAAGCTGTTGCTACAGTTGGTTGTGAAGGACAGACAGGCCGGCTCCTTCTGCTGTGAACCCAGCTCTGGGTTTGTCCTTCCAACCCCAGCAAAGTGGCCCTGTCTCAATGATGACCCCTAGAGAGGCCTGAGTCAAACTCCCCTGGAGACATTGGTCCTTCAGGATGTCAGAGATAGAGGCCAAGAGGAAGGAGAGCCCATCTTTTTCCTTAAGCAAGGCTGGGGAAGGTGCTGGCATTGAAGGCCTGTCCCTCTCCTGACTCTACGTCTAGGTAAACCCTGTGTGGTAGCTTCTTTCTGTTAGTATAATGGGATACCCTAAGCCTGGCCTTTGCATGTTTGGGACACCCTTACCCTGGCCTTTGCACGTTATCACCGAAGGCAGCTTCTCCAGATCCCTGGACCTGGTAACGTCACAGAAACTATAGTCCATTCACCCATCCACTACCAGAGAGAGCCTGTATTGGTCCATGACGACCCACAGGCTTCGGCCCTGTTCTTTGGAGGGCATCTTCATCTGGGAGTACATATAGATGTTACCCTCGAGGGATACTTGGTGTGTTTGGATAGAAACTCGACTTAGATTCTTAATATTCTGACCTCTTTATTTTCTTTTTCTACTTCAGGGGCGGGAAGAAGGGGGACTGTTTCCAGACTATTTTAGGTGAACTTGCTGAAGAATAAAAAATGAAAAGAGAGAAGAAAATGAGTGTGGAGACGTCACAGCTATTTTTAGCTGGCTCTCCTCTCCCTCTAGGCCATGGGCTCTATTTGGGAACCTGTGTCTTGGTGGGCAGCCAACCTTGTGCTTTTTCACAGAGTAGTCACCGGCAGAGGGCAAAGGCTTCTGGTCCTCCTCAGAGCTTTTATGGTGACAGGCTAACCCTCTGTTCTGGCTCAGTGCTCCTGGCCTCCAGCGGCTCAGCCGCTTTCTACCGTGCCAACATGATGCAGTCAGGACTTTGGCTCTGCCCTCAGGCTCGGGGGCATCAGAACACAGCAACTTCTAGCAAATTAATGACTTTGTATCCATGGCACATTTTTATGAAGAATCATTTATTATTCACTGGCCTGGGATCCCTTGCAAACTGTGATCATATGACCTGCCACCTGCTCAGGGATCCTTGCTGCTAAACACAAACCCAGAAATTCATGAGTGGTTCGTTCAAGCAGAAACTATCTCAGTTTTGAGATGGCTCATCATAGAAACTGGGGGAAAGAGTATGCATAGTCAATGGAGTGGAAATGTACTAGGGACCAAACCCAGTAGATCTGAGACCCAAGTCAGGAAGGGGCCAGCATTGGCAAGGAAGAGGCTCCATGTGTGAGGTGACAGAGACCAATACAAGGAGTCACCAATTAGACAGTGCAGGGACCTGACACAGACAGTCTGGTTCTGAAAAGGAGTTGGTCCTGGGTCCAGTTCTAGTGAGAAGTTAATGGGGTTTCAGGAAGATACATCAAAGAGCCACAGAATAGAAAGCTTAAAAATAGCAGAAATTGACTTTATTTCTACTGTTTTAGAAGCTAAGACATTCAGATTAAGTGTCCTGTGAGGGTTTCCTAATTCCTAGGAAGTGCTTGCTGTCTGTGTCCTCTTGTGGTGGTGGGGAGGAGCCATCATCCCCTCCCAGGTACATTCATCCCATTCTTCAGAGACATATTCTCATGACTTAATTTCCCAAGACCCCAGCTTCTGATTCTACACACTGAATAGTTATAACAAATGTTCCATTATTAATGAGTAGTTTAGATAGTGATTTATAAAAAGTACACTCCATGTCTTATTTGCTTCCCTGCCACTGTGACAAACACCATGACTGAGAGACACTCGAGAGAGGAAAGGGTTTATTCAGCTTGCAGGTTACAGTTCTTTATGAAGGGAATTCAGGACAAGAAGCTGGAGGCAGGAGTTGACACCGGGGGTGGGGGAAGGCATGGAGGATGCTGCTCACTGGCTTGCTCTCCACGGCTTTCTCAGCTGGTTCCCTTGTTTGCTTGTTTCTTTTTCAAGGTAAGGTTGTCATTGTAGCCCTGGCTGTCCTGGAACTCGCTCTGTAGACCAGGCTAGCCTCCAAATCAGAGCTCTGCCTGCCTCTGCCTCCTGAGTGCTGGGATTAAAGTCATCTGCCACCACCACCTGGCTCTCAGCTGTTTTTTTAATACAACCCAGGAACTCCTGCTTAGGGGTGGCACTGCCCACAGTTGTCTGGGCCTCCGACATTAATCAAGAAAGTGCCTCACAAGGTTACTTATGGGCCCATATGATTAAGGCAGTGGAGGCACTGAGGGTCCCTGTTTCCAGGTAATCTTAGTTGACAAAACCTAGTCAGCCCATTCCACTGATCTCAAACAAAGAGGCACATAAATCAAAACAACCACACTATGCTGTTTTTTTTTTTTTCCGATCATCAGTTTGCAGTTAAACTCTGTAGGTAAAACCAAAGGGGGAAACCACTCACACTGATACCAGGAGTTGAAGTGGGAAGAACCACTCTGCAGTGGAGCCTGGCAATGCCTGCTGAGCCACAGCACTGAAGTCAGGAATCCCACATCTCGGAAGGTGCCTTATAGGGGATTTACCCAAGTGCAAATAACAGTCACTAAGCTGACTTATAGTATTTGGTTTGTAACACTGAACATACCGAAATAACACGAGTGTCCACCAACAGAAAAGCTGTGAAATAAGTTATGGAGAATCTGAGTTCTGATGTCAAAAAATAGCTAGGATATATTAACTAAAAGCAAGGTGAGAACTTTAAGGATACTCTAAAACTTTGGTTTAAATGAGGAAGGGAATGAAAATGGAAGGGAACTTGAGAGACTGACGGCAGTGGCAGGCTGGCTGGAGCAGGGATGAGGACCATGCAGATGTGAAATAAAAGAAGCAAGCAGTTTGCCAAATATATTTACATATTTTAAATGTATGGACTATGTAAACTATTAAAGATCTACAATTAAACTAAAAAGAGGAATAAAGAAGCTAAAAAACCAAACCAGATGCCCCTCCCCTACAAGCCTGCAGCAACAATCCTTCCTGTGATCAGGTGGCCTCTTGTCTCTCATGACAACTATGGATCAAAACCATTGACCTCTGCAAACCACAGGCACAGATCCATGTCACACAGTCCTGACAGAAATAAATTAAATCATTTTGTAGGAAATAATAACATAATTAAGAAAAAAAGGAGAACTCAAGGCAGGTCTTTGCAAGAGAAAAATTGTAAGTTCATTAATTTTCACAAGTTAGAAGAGTGTTAATTAAATATCCTGTGACTAAAGTAAAGTTTATTTTTTGAAAGAAAGTTGTCAAGAGGGAATAGGAAATTGTATTAAGCCTCTGCTAGGATTTGAATCTGGGTGTTGTCTCCCAAAGATCCATCTATAAAGGCTTGTTCCCTGGACTGTTGGCTAAGAATGGTGACATGTTTGCAGTCTCAGCACCTGGGACAGGAAGATCAGAATTTAAAGGTTCTGGCTAAACACTAAATCTGAGGCAAGCCTGGAGCACATGAAACTCTCTCTCAAATTCTGCTCAAAAAGAAAAAGAAAGAACCCTGTGGGCTTTGTAGCAGTTGGCCTCTAGAAGGTCTTAAAGTCCTGGAAGGGAATTACAGCATCTGCCTTCCGGTTTGAGACTGAGCACTTCATCAGACAGACGCTCCTACCATGTGGTGTAAATGTTTCTGGAGGCCTAAACAAGCGCAACTACCTGATCTTGGCTTGAGCTCCGAACCATTAGCCAAAATAAACCTCTTTGCTTCATAAGTAGTATGAGTCAGGGATTCTATTGTAGGGATGGGGAGCTAATACATCACCAGCCTGATGAAACACACTGTGTAGGAGGGTATCCAACACACTGTGTAGGACACCCTCTTGGTATCTTTCCACATTATGGTGAGCTTCAGGTATGTCTCTAGCTCTTTCTCTATGTCTTAGCCTCACAACCCTCTACTGACATCCCCAGATATCTCACAGAGCCCCTCCCACACATAGCTAAGCCCAGTGAAGTAATGTCTGCGATTTACAGTCTCATTTTCTATCATTTGAGTAACCTGTAATCGGCCCAAAAATATTAAATGCAAAATTCCAGAAACAACAAATTCGTAAGTCATAAATTTAGAAATTATGTGAACTACTACAAATTTTAAAATAATAATTAAAAAGAATAGTGAGGCATTATAATGGACACCTGCAGACTCGGCGTCTGAAGGCTGAGGCAGAAGGACTTTGAGTTCTAGACCAACCTGGGCTACCTCATGAGTTCTAGGCCAGCTTGGGCTACAGGGTGAGATTTTTCTCAAAGAAGAAAGGACAAAAGAAAGGGGGAAGTAAATTAGCATCTACGAAGCTCAATGAAGTTTCCACTACCTGACTCTGTCCTCCCAGGATGTGATTATTTTTGTCCAGCACATCCATATTCTGTGTGTTAGCAACCTGTCAGTTGCTCTGCAGCCTGCATAGCTACCAAAATGACGATCTGAGCATCAGAGTGTCTGTGTTAGTGTGATCTTTAGTTTTCCTTAATAATTTCCCAAGATGCAACAGTAATAATGATAGCAATTTGGGAATGTTTCCTAAAGTAAAAAAGATGAAAGTTCTCTGCATTATGGGTTTAGTGTTATTAAACACTAAACATTGTGGGTCCAGGAACATGTCTTCTGCAAATTAGGAAAACTATGGAACACATCTCAAAAGTCAGAATGAGCAAGGTAATTCCTTCTCCTCTCTTCCTTTGGGCATTTAATTATAAAATCTCATAGATCTCAGTTGCTTTCATGTCTTGTTGAGTCTCTTCTTTCTCTTTTTACATGTCACCACCACCATGACCAGCACCCCCTTCTAACGGACCCCTGTGTTATAGGAATCACTACTATGTTGTCTCTGCCTCCAGCCTGTCCAATCCATTCCCCGTAATGTCCATTCCCCATATACATCTTCTAATTAATGTCCATTGACTCCTTTACAAAGTAAACACATGGGTTAGAGAGATGGCTCAGGAGTTAAGAGTAAATATTTCTCTTGCAGTAGACCAAAGTTTGGATCTTACCACTCACCGGGCAGATCATAATTGCTTGTTAGTTCAGCTCCAGGGAATCCTTGTCTTCTTCTGGCCTCTATGTGTACCTGCATTCATGTGCACATACTCCCACATAAATACATACACACAATTAAAAATCATTATTTAAAAATAATTAAATAGATCTGGGTAGCTGTGTTGTGCTTGTGAGCCTCTTGGGGCTAAAAGACATGCGCTCCCATACCAGCAAGAGATCAAGGCTACAGCTCCAAGAAAGTCCAGGCCTGCCGTGTTTAGGTCTGGCAGAGCTGGGCAGGACAAAGTGACAACCCTTCCAACTGCCATACAATCGCAGGTTTTGTCTGGACCCTGGAGAACACATCAAGATAGTGAGAAGTCAGGCCAAAAGTACATCTATGGGTTGAAACAGGAGCTTAATGACTGGGCTGTGACCTTCCCACACAAGGATCTACAGGTCCATTTGGGGACCGTAGAACTTAACGACAGCCTATATCAATGTAACATACTAATTTTCCCACAGACTACCCTTACAAACCACTAATGGCTGTATTTATAACAAGAATTTATCATCCCATGGCAGCATTTGTCTTTATAGTCTGACCATTTTTTTTTTTTTTTGGTTGGTTTCTCTGTATAGTGCTGGCTGTCCTGGAACTCACTCTGTAGACCAGGCTAGCCTCAAACTCAGAAATCTGCCTGCCTCTGCCTCCCAAGTGCTGGGACTAAAGGCGTGTACCACCACTGCCCAGCCTGACCACAGTCTTAACTCTTGCTGCTGTGTGACCCTAACACAAGGCAGAGATTTCATGCATCCATAAACAGAGGTAAGCACAGCATTATCTGGGGAATATAGACTAAGGAGTTTGCCAGGTGGCGTGACCTTCAAGTCAGAGAAGCCTGTCTCTCAGCTGAATAAACTTCACATGAGATGTGAAGCTCTCAAGCTTTATCTTTGTATATTTGAAGTTTGTTTACCTTCTTCCATTCATTCACAAAGTCACACTCAGGTTCTTACAGCTCCGGACAATGATTGCTTTTGGCAACTGTACAGCAGTATGAGAGTGTTACTTATCAGTTGCAATCAAAACAAAATGCAAGAGCATATTAAACGGCCAGTATCTTCACTCACACTTGGCTATGAGACTGAGCCATCCATCACCACTCTACCATGCTTGTGATGTCTTCTGACAGGGAGGGAGATGGATGCCCAACTGTTATATTAAAGGAAGCAGCATCATTCTGACAGCATGCACCCCCTGTGGGAGGTTACACGATGTACTTCATGCTTATAACTGATGTTGTTGGAGAGTTGGTATTGGGCCTATTGCATCAGCTGAACAGAAAGTGTGATGTATTTTGTGTATGCCAGTAAAGGAGTGTACTGTTCCTCGTTCTGCAAAGAATAGAAATACCCTTTGGATTCCAACATAGGGCCTCCAAACATGTCATCATTTTCATTTACATTGTTGGAGGCTTCTAATACACTGCTTAACTGTTCATTGTCACACTGAATAAATTCTGTACACTGTCTATGGACAAGCGATCAGCTAATTGTTCTGCTGAGAACTGATTATTATTTTCAGTCAAATTGTATAACAAGATTGTAAATCTAGGTCTGTACCTTTCTGCTGAAGCTCTGTTACATGTTATATAGTGTAATTCAAATTCCTTACTATAGTCTCTAGAAGAGAGTGAGTAGACATCCCAGAATCCCCAGCACTCTCCCAGGTTAGCCCCACTATCCTGAGATCTAGCTGGGCACCCTCCACTCCCAACATCCTAGTTTGCATGATAAATTGTCTGGTCTACCTAACTCTATGTTTTCCCACAACCTGACTCTTGCCTGACTCTCCAACTTCACCTCCCACTACTTAGTCAGAACACTAGAGATGTCACTACTATTTCTCAACAGAAAAAAATGATCCAGTAATGCCAAACTCCAGATCACTCAGCTCACGTATGCAAAATGTCTCATCTTCAGGCTTGTTCTCCTACAGTCTGTGTTTAATCAGCTTTCGGTTACTATAACAAAAAGAAATCAACTAAGAGAGTAAGCTTTCCTTGTCTCTTGGTTTCAGAAGCTTCAGTCCATAGCTGTTTGGCCTTGTTATCTTTGAGCCTGTAAGACATTACATCACAGCAAAGGCATGTGACAAGACACTACTCATGTCAAGAGAAACAAATGAAGAGGGAGGAGTAGAAGGAAGTGTGCTCCCTGTACCCACTCAAGGGCATGCCCCCAAATGACCTAACTTCCTTCCATTAGACCCCACATCTTAAAGGTTCCACATCCTCCCAATTGTCCACAAGCTGGAGGACAAGCAGCTTTTTTGGATTATCATCTCTCCAAGGGAAATAGAGAGACATAGAAGTCACTCCAGAGACTTACATTGGAGGTCAGATACTGTCTTAGTTTGAGTTTCAATGCCGTGAAGAGACACCATGACCAAGGCAACTCTTATAAAAGACAACATTTAATTGAGAGTGGCTTACATTTCAGAGGTTCAGTCCATTATCATCATGGCAGGAAGCATGGCAGCCTGCTGGCAGGCATGGTGCTGGAGAAGGAGATGGAAGTTCTCTATCTTGATCTGAAGGCAGTCAGGAGACTCTCTTTTCCACACTGGGTGGAACTTGAGCACTAGGAGCCTGTAAAGGCCATCTATACAGTGACACGCCTCCTCCAACAAAGCCTTCCTCCACCAAGGCTTCCTATCGGCCAAGTATATTCAAACCACCACGGTTACCCTAGGTTGAGTATTGAGTGATAGGCCCTGGGAGAGTTAAGACAGCAACCAGGAACTCTCAGTGGCCTCCTCTACCTTCCCCTCCCAACCCCCAGGAGAAGCAACCACCAAGTCCAACTTTGCAGTCCATTCTGAAGAGACATTGAAGAGCATGAGGTCATGTAGGATGCCGTCCCGCAGCTCCTACTTGCGTGGGGTTCCACGAACCGAGGATTTGGAAACCT